>NC_056729.1:880788823-880936323 GCF_019279795.1 Protopterus annectens
CCAACTCCGAGACTCTTCTTGCAGATGTAATGGCAAGAGAATAGTTTTCCAAGAAAAGAAATTTGAGATCATAAGATGATGATGGCTCGAAAGGAAGTAATGTTAGGTGAGTCAGGACAAAATTCAAATCCCATGCAGAAAGAGGTTTGTTTATGGGAGGTCTCAATAAACAAGTGCCTTTTAAAAATGCTTTACACAATTTGTGTGACATCAGGTAAGGAGTATATTCACCAATGTGGAAATTAGATATTGCAGCTAGTTGGACTCTAATTGTAAGTGCTGCAGAACTTTGTTGAAAAAGTTCTACCTGAAATTCCAAAACTGAACTGACTGGAGCAGAGAAGGGATCAATGTTTTTTGCTTGTGCCCAGTAGAAGAACCTCTTCCATTTACTAGCATATAACTTTCTGGTAGAAGTCTTGTGAAAGGATAACAAAGTATGTTTTACTGTTGGTGTGAAGTCTTGAAGCCTGACTAAGTTTGGAAGTGGAGCAGCTATGCTGTCAAATTGAGGGTTTGGACAGCAGGATGAAGAGTTCTGGACATATGAGTTAGAAGGTCTGGAACTGGGTCCAGAACCCACGGGTTCTCCTGTAGGTGAAGCCAGATAAAGGGGAACCAAATCTGATGAGGCCAGTATGGGGCAATGAGAATCAGCCTGCTTCCCAAGAATTTTGCTTTCTGGATGACTTTGGGTATGAGGGGAATGGGGGGAAATGCATACAGAAGTCCCAAGGGCCAATCATGAACAAATACATCTCTCGGTTTCCCCCCAGAGGGGAGAATTAGGAGAAAGTAGCTGCTGTATTTGGTATTCATAGGAGTGGCAAAAAGATCACAGCAAGGCTGGCCCCATTTTCAGAAGATCTCCTCCACTATGTTTTGTTTCCGAGACCACTCATAAGGCATTAAAATCGCCCTGCTAAGCTTGTCTGCTATCATGTTGGATTTCCCCAGGATATGCGTTGCTACTAGAAAATGTAAGGAAGAAATTGCTCATTGCCATACTCTCAGTGCCTCTTGACAAAGGGGTATGATCTGGTTCCTCCTTGCTTGTTTATGTACCAGACTACCGAAATGTTGTCTGAATGGATTGCAATCATTCCTCTTGGAAGAGAGTCCTGGAGTGCCTGCAACCCTAGAAGCACTGCTCTCATCTCTAGAACATTGATGTGCAGATGGCCCTCATGTTCTTGCCCTGTGCCTTGGACAGTCCTTCCCAGATAATGCCCCCCCACCCTACCTAGGAGACATCTGTGGTCACTGTAGCGACAGGTAGGTGTGGCACAAAGGGTCATTCGATGGTCACATGGTCAAACCAAAGCCACCATAGGAGATCTCTCTTGCATGAGTCAGTGATTCTGACTTGGTGAGACATGGGAAGTTCTTGTAATGACTACTGAGCAAATAGAAGCCATTGAAGAATTCTCATATGCATTCTGGCTAGGGGAACTAAGGTGATTGTTGAAGCCAGAGTTCCTAGGACTTTCAAAATTGTCTTTGCCTTCACTTTGTTTCTGGGCAAAAGGTTGGCTATTTGTTGCCTGAGAACAGAAACCCTGTCTGGAGGAGATCATGCCATCATGGAGACAGTGTTGAGATCTGCACCTGTGAATGTAATATGTTGACAGGGCAACAAGGCAGATTTTTGTAAATTGACTGTAATCCCTACCCGGGAACAAGTTTGAAAAGTGGTGTCCCTCACCTGCTGAAGTAGATGCTTGGTGGTGGCAGTCAGGAGCCAGTCTTCTAAGTACTGAAGCATTTGGAATGCCAGATGTCTCAAGTGAGCTGTGACTACTGCCATGCATTTGGTGAACACCCTGAGGGCTGTAGTGAGACCAAAGGGCAGAGCTTGAAACTGGTAATCACTGGCTCCCAGATGGAAACTTAAGTGATGTCTTGATGCTCTGTCTATTTTTATATGGTAGTACGCATCTTGGAGATCTATTGAGCACATCCAATTGTCTTTCCCTTAAAAGGGAAGAATTGACTGCAGTGTTACCATTCGAAACTTGGACTTCTTCATGGATTCCTTTAGTTTGCTGAGATCCAAAATGGTTCTCCAGTCCCCTGTTCTTTTTGGCACTAAAAAGAATCTTGAGTAAGTTCTGAATCCTATTTGGTCTGCAGGAACTTCTTGGATGACTCTTTTGTCTAGCAACTTTTGAATTTTTACAGTTGCTTGTTCCCTTTGACTGGGTGGAACATCCGGGATTGTTCTGATCTGTGGCACAGGATGTCAAAAGGGAATGGAATAGCCTCTGGATATTATACTTTGTACCCACTTGTCTCTTCTGATATCTCGCCAGGCTTCTGGGTGCAAAGATACACCCCCCGACTGCCTCCAGAGTAGAGCAGATGGGCCTCCTTTCAAGAGAGCTGGTAGGGCTGGCTGTGAAAGAAATCACAGTCATCCTGGTTTTGTGGACTCCCTCTGCCTCTAGGATGATGTCTACCATTACTGCCTCCCCCTCTGCCTCTGGGGAAATGTTCACCTCGTGCATCTTGAAAAACTCCTTGGGATGTTTTGAAGCACATTTTTTCACTCTTCTGTCCTTTAGGGTAAGGTCTTGAAGGTACAGAAAAATGTACTCCAATGGCAGAGAGAGTTTTCCCTTCCTGCTTGCATCTGGTGAGTGTGTCCTTGACTTTAGGTCCAAGAAGTGAGAAATCGTCAAAAGGGACATTGGTAAAGGTAGACTTGAAAGGCTTCGCAAAGTTACACAAGCGCATCCACGAGTGCCTCCTCAGGGAAACTCCTGAACCTGCTGCCCTGCTCCCTCCATCTGCTGCATAGTATATTAATCTCATGGAGGAGATAATGATGGAATTTAAGGTAGATAGCTGAGAAGTGACCTTTTCTTACACCCCCACAGCCAATGAACCTTGGAAACAATCTCCTAACTCCTTCAGGAGATCTCTTTGTAGCCTAGTAAAGTGCAAAAGATAGTTCAGCGATCTGATGGTAAAATTCACTGATGAAAAAACATGCTTCCTGTATCTGTCTATCATCTGGGAGTCCTTGTTCGGTGGACGAACAGAAGAGGATGTTTCATAAAGTTCCTTCTTTGTGGCTGCTGCCACCACCATAGCATATACAGAAACACCTTTTGTTTGAAATTCTTTTTCCAAAGGTGCTGACAAGAACCTATTTGGCTTCTATGGGACTGGTTCCATTGTGTCTGGTGACTCCCATGCCTTTCTTCTAACCAACTCCAATAGCTCATTGAAAGGTGGAGACACCCAAGAGGCTGAAGGTTGAGATCCAAAAGCCTTCAGGTACACCAACTCCTCATCAGAAGGGTTGATGGATTTCCAGCTGCCTCTCAGTTTCAGGATCAGTAGGATATATGTGAAGGAGATATCTTCAGAGGACGACCGTGGGGACCCTTCTGACTCCTCGAGGTTGGTGTCAGAGGTGATGGACTCATCAGGGGAGTCTATATGCTTTCTCTTGCATGTTCTCTTTTGAGGAGCCTACTCACAGAGATATTCTGGGGAGGCGTCAGAAGAGTGGTGCTCACCCTATGGGGCTCGCTGAGGCTCTGGATCTCTGCTGTCCTGTGAAAGGGGTGGTGCTGAGACAGACACCGGTGTTTTGGGGGAAAGAATACCAGTATCCTTGTGTAGAGCTGTAGGTGGGGACAGCACACTTCTCATCAGCTCAAAGGCAAATCCCCCAAGCTCTGAGGACACCTCCAGTTCCAAGGAAACAGAGGGAATCCCTGGCTCCATGAAGATCAGCTCTGAGACTGGTGTAGGAGCCTAGCTCAGCCAAGCCAAAGCTCCAAGAGGTAAACTCGGAACCAAAGAAACTTGGGTCTGAGCATCCCCCCAGGAGCTGACTGGAGAACTTCAGCCCCTATATTATATTACCCGTTGATAGGAATAGGTATATCCACACACAAGAGACAAAATAATATAGAGGGGGACCGGTACAACAGAGCATGTATTGTGAAATATGGTGACCAAACACATCAGGTAAAGCAGATAATAACAAAACACTGGCACATTTTAACAAATGATGCAGGTGTCAAAGAAAAGGTTCCCACAATACCCAGGTTTGTATATAAGGCAGGTAATAGTCTCCACAGACTTATAGATATAAGACAAAATTCCACTAAAGATGTTAAGAGTAGAAGTAGGGGTACTACCAAGTGTGGATGTTGCAACTATTGCAAATACATTTATGAAGGCAAGTGCATAATACTAAAGGATAGAAATAGAACTAAGATCCAATTTAAAAATGGTAATTGCCAAACAAGACATGTGATATATCTGGCTATCTGTGACACTTGTGAAAATTATTATGTAGGAATGACAGATAGATTTTTAAAAAATAGAATGTATGACCACTTATATTGCATTAAAAGAAAAGATGTCAATAATGCATTATCGAGACATATATTAAACAATGAGTTATGCAGGAATTTCAAGTTTGGTATATTGGAGGTGGTCAGTTATAACCCTAGAGGAGGTAACATCAAGGCCATAGTGGGGGAAAAAGAAATAAAGTGGCAATTGCGATTAGAGGCAGCTACACCTCCAGGGCTTAATGAAGTTATACCTACCAAACCATTATTGAGAATATAATGTACATTTGATACCTACTGTAAGCATAATAATAGATCTACACATTACCCTAGAGGCACATAGACAATTGAAGTGAAAGGAATTATTTTAGTTATATAAGTCAGAGCAGCATTACATTACTATGTACAATTGTGTAATCATGTATTTTTTAGTATTTTCTAACAATTTTGCAATAGATAAGGAATATAGAAATTGTTACAATTAACTTATGTTGAATTTTAGATAGTATTCTAAGTTTATAGTATGTTTTATGTTTTATTTTAAATGTTTAATTAAGGGTTAAAAATACCAATTAGGATAAATTAATTGGAAAAAAGGTGGGTAGTTAAGGTATTTAACAGTTGTGTTACACTTAGTTTTATGTTCTGAAGAAATCTAGGTGTACTAGATGAAAGCGCTCAACATCTTTAAGTGTTTATAACTGCTGGATGGTTTTACAATAAAAGAATTTTACTGCAGTGATTCATGGTTCCTGTTTGACTGAGCCGTGCTGTGCTTACTACTTGTGGTTTATCTGGTGGACTTCAGGAGCTTTTTGTGTGCTCCAAGAGGTAAACTCGGAACCGAAGAAACTTGGGTCTGAGCATCCCCCCCAGGAGCTGACTGGAGAACTTCAGCCCCTAGATACCCCGGATGACACTGAGAGTGTCAGAGCAGGGACTGGTTACGAAATCTCCTGAAGGGGTCTCAGAACCAAAGAATCTACAGCAAACATTACCTGGCATTCCAGCTCCGTAGATCCAGTTTGGCTCAGAAGAGGAATCGTCGTGGATATAGTAGTCTTGGCTGGCTCTGGGACTGACTGGGTTGGAGCCAAAAACAATTTACAATTTACAATAAGCTCCTAGAGGACCTAGAAGAGAGGGTTGGTGAGCGAGACCTCTCCAAAATGGGAGATCTCAAGGTAGGGGAGACCGGTAACAGATCAGTGAACCGTCTCCAAAATATAGTCTCTTTCGGCTCCAAAGGCCTAGGAGCCATAGGACTAGACTTATCCAAGTCTATGATCTCTCTCAGTTCTGAGGGCTTTGGAGCTGAGGAGATCAATGTATCAGAAGTCTTAGGCAATTTCTGTGGTGGCTCCAAATGAGCCGAAGAAGGAGGAGATGGTCATTTTGTAGTCTTGTCACTCTTAGAGGAAGGGGACCTACTAGAAGAAGAAGTGCTCTGTAGAGCCTCATCAAAAGAAGGTTTTAGGAGCCCTTTGAGTATCAGTTTATTTCTTTCCTGCAAGACATGGGAGCTGAAAGAATGACAAAATGTGCAAGTCTCTTGGAGGTGAATGGCCCCAAAATAATAAACACAAATGTTATGCCCATCAGTGATGGACATCTTCTGAGAACATTTCTGACTCTTCTTAAACCCTAAAGGCTTGGGTTCCTTCTCTAGTTTCCTTTGACATTTTAAGAAGGAACAGCACTAGTACAATAAAAGGTAAAGCCCAAAACACACCTCTATAAGAAAATTAACACACCATGCAAAAAAAAAGTTTCAGACAAACACTATAATAAGACAAGAACAAGGTCAACAGCTCTGTCTTCTAAATTAAATGGGCACTAGGCCCTCTAACTTAAATGACCTAGCAGAGCTGTGAGCGAGACAGACACAGAACAGGAAATTAGCTCTCTAACTAAAATGAGCTAATATACACAGAAAGGAAATACAGACTAACTAACTTATACTACTGTAACCACTAACTACACCACTACAAAAAATGACGGGAAAATAGAAAAAGGCCTTGCGACTAATGACTGCCAACAAACAACCACACAATAGCAAGATTAAACTGCACTCGTAACTACAGCACACAGTTAAACTATGGAACAACCACTAACTAAGCTACTAATAAGCAATACTACAGCTAAATAAAGGGAAAAAAATACAAGTTTTTAAAGAACTTAGCCACGGCCAAGGAGAGAGCATCTGAACTCGTAAAGTGGCAAACGAGATCTGGGGAATTATACCACTACATGATGGGATGCCTATTCTGCCATGAGCCAAGTTAGAGACTTCGCACTAGTGTATTCGGCCAAGTCATCTCCGAACCCATCCAGTAAGAATGAAGGCAAGATAGGACAACATAACATAGAATGTTTCAATTCAATAACAAAAGACGGGGAAAAATACAAGAAGCTTTAATTAGCTATTCAGATGAACTGGCAAACCTGCAAAAATCAGAGGAAGACTTGAAGACACAGCCAGCTGAATATGAAGAGAACTGTTTAAAAAATAGTAGAGTTAGAGGACAAAGCACACAGAGAAAATCTGAGATTTTCTGTTGTACCAGAAAAATTAGAGGGAAAAGACTATTAATTTTATAAAAGCACAAGTTAGCAATTGGACTGGTGTTCAAGAGCAGAATTTGTTAATTGGAAGGACACATTGAGTGTATGCTCCAAACCTGGCCATGAGAAAGCAGCCAAGACCTGTATTAGTAAACATGCAATTGTACCAGCAGAAAGTGATAATCCTGACAAAATTGTGGCAGAAGGGCAAAGTATTAAAAATTGGAGACAGCAATAACTAGGCTAGACTAAATGTAAATTATATTTCACAGGAACATGTGCATTTTATTGAAAGCTTTAACACATATCCGATAACTATTTTAATCATGCACCAATAAAAACTAGCATAAAAATCCAGGGTAATGAAGTAAAAGTTAAATACTGGTACTTTCCCACTTACCTGTTAAAAACAGAGGAATGGGTAGTGGAAATTATTCAAGAGTTATTAGGGAGGATATAAATATCTTCAGACATTATAGCTAATGACTGGGATAAAATGAAAATGGCATTTAAAACAGGGTTGAAATAAAAGTGAAAGAGATATGGTTAAGAATTAATATAAATTACTTAGAGGCAGCTGACAAAGGTTAAAGTATTGAAAAATAAGGAGAATCCCAAAGAATAAGAGGAGGAGGAGCAAATACAGAGTGCTAAAGAAAAAATAAGGGAGTATTTGAACAATACACATGAGATAAGAAAGATCACAGTTAAGCAACTATATTTTGATAACTCCAGAGCAAAAAAAAAAACAAAACTTTTAGCACAATGACTTAGGCAACACAGTATTGAAAGGATTGTTGCTTAAGGAACCTATAACAAGAAAAATAACTGGAGATCCCATAAAGGTTTTAGACATAGTCCAGATAATTTATGAAAATTTATATAAAGCAGAAAAATGTGGAAATCAAGAAAGAGTACAAATGGAAATAGTTATGGAAGTCTTAATTATGCCAAGGTTAGAGAAAGACAAGACTCAACAATTATCAGTTAAAATAGGTGGTGATGAGATTAAAAAAGTGATGCATAATCAATCTTCAGGAAAGTCTCTAGGAACAGATGATATTCCTGTGGAAGTTTGGAAATAAGGAGGGAAGAAAGTGATATGATTTGAAAGATTTTGTTTAGTAGTATTTTAAAAGGAAGGGAAGCACCAGCATCTTGGAAAAAAGCTGTTGCAACTTTGTTACCTAAAGATGGCAAAGACACTTCAGACCTGGCTTCATATAGACACATTTTAATTTTAAACCATGGTTATAAAGTATTTGTGTCTATACTAGCTAAAAGAAGGGCAAAGGTGTTGTAAAAATTGATAGCTACAGATCAATGTGGTTTTGTGGAGGGGTGGCAAACATTTGACAACATTATTAGAAGAACGATGATTCAGCGGGAAGCAGATAGTAAGAAAATTCCTCTGTTGGTTGTTTTTAATACAGAAAATCATTTGACAGAGTAAGCTGGTATTTTATGAGTGGAGCATTGGAAGCATTTGCATTCCCTGATGCAATGATAAGATACTTATTTCAACTTGAGAAGTTGTGGATAATAATTTATTTATTTATTTATTTATTTCCAGTTTGATGACTGGGGAAATCTACTGGGCCAAGCAGAGCTCATTTTCAGTGGAGGCCCGGGGAGAAAAGCTCCAAAAGCAGTTAACAGAGTATAACATAAGTACAGTATGGAATATACAGAATACAAAAGCATAAATATACAATTTAAAATACAAATACAAAATCAGGAAGTATATGTTTAAAAACACAAATGTTAAAATACAGATAGTCAAAAGTAATACAGAGAATCTGCAAATCTTAACATCTTCAACTCTACCACGTCAAGCTCTGACTCCTGCCTTTTTGTCAATGCCACATAGATAGTCTCACTACTCTCTTGTAGACCTTCCCTTTCACTCCTGACACTCTTCTCCACCCACTCCATCCTGCCTGTACTCTCTTCTTCACCTCTCTTCCACACTCACCATTACTCTGAACTGTTGATCCCAAGTATTTAAACTCATCTACCTTCGCCACCTCTACTCTCTGCATCCTCACCACTCCACTATCCTCCCTCTCATTCACACACATATATTCTGTCTTAGTCCTGCTGACCTTCAGTCCTCTTCTCTCTGGAGCATATCTCCACCTCCCCAGGGCTTCCTCCACCTGTTCCCTACTCTCACTACAGATCACAATATCATCTGCAAACATCATAGTCCACTGCAAATAAGAAAGGGCACAGAGCTGATCCTTGATGTAATCCCACCTCCACCTTAAATGCATCCGTCACTCCCACCGCAGACCGCACCACTGTCACACTACCCTTGTACATATCCTGTACCACTCTTACATACTTCTCTGACACTCCCGACTTCCTCATACAATACCACAACTCCCCTCTAGGCACCCTGTCATACGCTTTCTCTAAGTCCACAAAGACACAATGCAACTCCTTCTGACCTTCTCTGTACTTCTCCATCAACACTCTCAGAGCAAACATCGCATCTGTGGTGCTCTTTCCTGGCATGAAACCATACTGCTGATCACTAATCAGATGAACTCCTTTCTTAACCTAGCTTCCACTACTCTCTCCCATAACTTCATGCTGTGACTGATCAATTTAATCCCTCTGTAGTTACTACAGCTCTGCACATCACCCTTATTCTTAAAAATCGGCACCAAAACACTTTTTCTCCATTCCTCAGGCATCCTCTAACTTTCCAAGATTTCATTAAACAATCTAGTTAAAAACTCCACTGCCATTTCACCTAAACACCTCCATGCTTCCACAGGTATGTCATCTGGACCAACAGCCTTTCCATTCTTCATCCTCTTCATAGCTATCCTTACTTCCCCCTTGCTAATCCATTGTACTTCATGATTCACTGTCCGCCCATTATCCAACCTTCTCTCCCTCTCATTCTCTTCATTCATCAGTCCCTCAAAGTACTCTTTCCATCTGCTCAACATACTCTCCTCGCTTGTGAGTATGTTTCCCCTCATTATCCTTTATGACCCTTACCTGCTGCACATCTTTACTAGCTCAGTCCCTCTGTCTAGCCAATCGGTACAGGTCCTTTTCTCCCTCCTTAGTGTCCAAGCTTTCATACAACTCTTCATACTCCTTATCCTTCACCACACCTCTCTTTGCCATGCACCTCATCTCCTTATACTCTTGTCTACTTTCTTCATCTCTCTGACAATCCCACTTCTTTTTTGCCAAGCTCTTTCTCTGTATACTCTCCTGTACTTCTTCATTCCTCCACCAGGTCTCCTTGTCCTCCTTCCTCTTTCCAGATGTCACACCAAGCACCTTTCTAGCCATCTCTCTTACTAGCTCTGCTGTAGTTACCCAGCTATTTGGTAACTCTTCACTGCCACCCAGTGCCTGTCTTAACTCTTCCCTGAACTCCACCTCACAATTACCCTTTTTCAATTTCCACCATTTGATCCTTGGTGCTGCCCTCACACTCCTCCTCTGCTTGATCACCAGTGTCATTCTACAAACCACCATCCTATGCTGCCTAACTACACTTTCCCAATCTCCTTCAGACTAGCCCTTCTACATAAGACATAATCCACCTGTGTGCATCTTCCTCCACTCTTGTATGTCACCCTGTGCTCCTCCCTCTTGTTAAAATATGTATTCACCACAGCCATGTCCATCCTTTTCGCAAAATCCACTGCCATCTGACCTTCTTCATTCCTTTGCTTAACACCATACCTACCCGTCACTTCCTCATCTCCTCTGTTCCCTTCAGCAATTTATTTGGCTATACAGTCAACAGAAAAGTGTTGAAATTAGATGCAATTTCATGGTCTGGAGAGTTTGGGTTAGGGCATAGATTGTCTTTTCTACCAGGGTTTAGAAGGGAGGAAATGCAATTCTAGAACTTTTTGGGGTTAGAATTATATTCTGAATGGAGTTTGGAGTAATAAGTCTTATAGGTTCATAGGATCATAGGTAAGTACTAGGCTATCTGACCAAGGGCATTTATAAGCCTAGCCAGAATGTGTTTGCTTTTGCCACCCCCTTAGATTAGTTCCCTGTGCCTCTGTCCAGCAGAGCCATCTGTTCCCTGCGCCACTGTCCAGCAGAGCCATTAGTTCCCTGCGCCACTGTCCAGCAGAGCCAGTGCAGTGATCCCTGGGGTAAATTTTCTGTTTCCCATACACCCGTCAAGGTTTCTCTTGAAGAGTGTTAATGAGGGGCTCTGCCTGATGTATATTGGAATCCTGTTCCAAAGCATGGGGAGTCTCTGGGATAGGAATCTATCCCTCCAGCATGTCCTATGTATCGTTGTGGTGAGGTTTATATCTCTAGAGCGTGTGGCTCTCTAATCTTTAGTTATTAGTTTCTTCACTGAGTTGCAGAGTTGTTTGAATTCGATTAGTGAGTTTGTTAACTTATTTTTTTTGGTTTTGCTTCCAACATTTGTCTCTAAGATGCATTTGTTTTCTGGTTTCCTTTGATAGCCAGGGAATGGTTTTTACTTTTATTCTTTTTGTTCTAAGATGGGGCTAGGCTGTTTCATAAGTCTAGAAAGGTTTTGTTGAAGTAATTTGTTGCACTGTCCAGAGGCAGAGTCTTTAAGGGGGCCCAATTCATTTTTTTCAGACAGTCGGAAAACATCTGTGGATTGAAGTTGGTGAAATTATGAGTTTGAATGTATTGATTTGTATTTGGACAGAAGAGGCACACAGGAGGGCATAGGCTGGTAAGTGGTCGCTAAGGGGATCGGGTATAATTCTGCTGTTTGAGATTAGGTTGGGATGAGTTGCTAAGATTCAAAGTGTAGTGCCAGAGGAGTCATCTCTACTGAGTCTGATAGGGTAGTTTATTAGCTGGGAAAATTTAAAGAAATTAATTGCTTGGCACACAGATTGTGAGGAGATGGTGGCCCAGTTGATGTTTATATCACCAATGATGAATGCTTCCTTTTTGATGTAGTAATTAATAAAGTATTAAAGGAATTTAGCTGGGAGGGAATGAGAGCAAGAGTTAAGTGGGATAAGCTAATCCTTCCAATAGAACAAGATTCAAAGGTTCATAGGTTCACAGAAGGTTACTAGGCTGTTGGCCATAGGGCCTTTATGAGCCTAGCCATGTTATACCCTTGTTTCCTTATTGACCAAGTGTTATGGTCTATATTTGCAGTGCGAGTCTATGATCACCACTGACTGCCTTATCCAAGAGAGACATATGTGACACCCCCATGGTAAATTTATGGTCTCCCATCCAGTTGTCTAAGTTAAGCTTAAACAGGGTCATTGTACTCTATTAGTGGTCTGATCAGGAATGAGTACAGTGGAGATATAACATCCTTAACTCTGTAAGTGATGCAGCTACTTATGAGATGTGCTATGTTGAAGGCCTTCCTTACCAATGTGGACACATGGTGAGTTAAGTTTGCTATCAACTTGTGTTCCTAAATCTCTCACTACAGGGTTTGAGCTAAGAAGAGGTGCTGTTAATATTGTAATTTGCAGGGACTTCCCCTTTGCTGAAAGATATAACACATATTTTTGTGTTTAGTTAAAGTCTGTGGCTTTGGCACCAATCATTTGTCTGTGTAAACTCTTTTTGTAGAAGGTCAACATCACTAGGGGACTCAATGATTGCACCCAGTTTGCAGTCATTGGCAAACTTAGTAAACCACAGGCCATCTATTTTTGCCCAGACTTCTACAAAATAGATTCCAAACAGTAGGGGCCCAGCACAGATCCTTGTGGTACACCACTGGTAACTGGTCTGCTGGTAGAGGTGGAATTCCCAACTTTGACAGTACGCATTCTGTCATTGAGCCAGTTGGAAATCCATCTAGTGACATATGGGTAAAATGAATTTCTCAATGATGCCTTAGTGGCGGATTGTGTCAAAAACCTTGGCTAAGTCAATATAGGCTGTATATACTGTTTTGCCTTCATCCAGGGCTTTGGTGACATTCTTGAAGAAGTCCACCAGGTTTAATAAGTATGATCTACCCTTAACAAAGCCAAATTGGGTCAGGTCAAGACTATGAAGGTCATCTATGTCTTTGTTGATAAGGTCCATGATGATTCTATCCATGGCCTTGCAGATAAGGCTGGTTAGGTTTATAGGTCTATAGTTCCCAGAGTCATTTAATGGATCCCCTTTGTGCAGGGGAATTACTGTTGCTGTTTTCCATTCTGCTGGGACAAAGACAGTACTTAGACTGTGGTTGAAAAAGAGTGCCAAGTGGTTCCACTAGGTCCTGTTATAAACCATTTAGTAGGCAGCCTGGGATGTTATCTGTTCCCACAGAAGCTGTGTTTTTTGCCATGGAGAGTGCAGTTATGGCCTGCTGTTTGGAGTACTAGGTAGAGAACTGGTGAGAGGTATGCTTTGGGGTATGTCTGGTGGGGACAGGTCATGTGTGTGTGTGTGTGTGTGTGTGTGTGTGTGTGTGTGTGTGTGTGTGTGTGTGTGTGTGTGTGTGTGTGTGTGTGTGTGTGTGTGTGTGTGAGTGAGTGTATATATATATGTGTGTGTGTGTGTGTGTGTGTGTGTGTGTGTGTGTGTGTGTGTGTGTGTGTGTGTGTGTAAAACAGGTAAGAATATGGGGCAATAAGTTTTTTTAACTACAAAAATCCTTATAAATGTAAAAGATACCAGCAACATTTAGGGAATAAACCCATGGGATGTTCTAAATATGGAAATTGTTCCTTTTGTGATAAAACTGTTAGGATATTATTTTTAGTTCAAGAAAAACAGTTAAGACATCTGAAATAAGGAAACTTATTACTTGTTTCATGGGTTATCTATTTAGTTATATGCTGTTGCAGCACATTTTATGATGGAGAAACGTCAGGATCCTTTAAGAAGAGAATTCCTTTGTACCACCTTAGTGATTTTAGATGTTCACCAGAAAGAAGTGCCTTGTTTAAACACCAGTCAAAACACTTTAATGATTTTTTTAACTTATTGGCATTGATAGGGTGTTTATCCAGTAGTACTAACAAATGTGATAAGCAAAAATTACTAGATACGAAGGAGAAAATATGGATTATTTTGGGAACATTGCATTCCCTGGTTTAAATGAAATGCATTAAATTTATTGATAATGTTTACATTTAGCCACTAGATGTCAAATAATACACTATATACATGCGTGTTTCTTATTAGTTAACATTTTATATTTTTATATTTTTTTACTATTATTTCTTGCCTGTTTTGCGAACTGATGGAATGTTTCTATAATCATTTTGTTTTCCTTCTAAAATTAAACATTTTTTAATATTTTGAACATAACTGGTTAAAAAAGAAAATTCATGCATTATTTCTTCTTTAAATACCACTTTGTACATCACTGGTCATAGCACAGAAGAAGCTTCCTCTTTTGGAGTGAAACCTGGTCTGTATTTTCTTTTCTGATAGTGAACTACGAATTAAGTGAATTGGAATTTTCAGTGCTTTAGACTGTTTGCTGTATTGGTTATTTATCTATGTGCACCAGTGTGTGATCTTCATGCACACTTATTAATATATATATATATATATATATATATATATATATATATATATATATATATATATATATATATATATATATATATTTATGTATATAAAATGTATGCATTATTAGTTTTCCAGGGTAGAGCACTGATCTCCATGGATCTTTTCCAGACTCAGCCTGAGAGCACTGTCAGGTTAAGTGACTTTTTCACAGTCACACGGACATAAGATGCTGAAGGAAACAAACCCTGGACTGCTGGACCACAGGAAACAACAGCTCCTTATTCCTCTGCACCAACCACCAGACACACACACACACACATATGTGTGTATAAATAGCCAACGTGTGTGTTTGACTGTCAAAGGAAAAATATACTTTAAAAATGATCAAAACACAGTAGGTTCAGGTTAAGGCACTTTAATCTTGCAGCAAGGAGACAAAAACGTGCTAATACAGAGTTTGTCTAATTAGAATCAGGAAGTGCAGGTATTCTTATACCTTTTCTAATAAGACATTGCCTACCAAGCTGACGTAGTGAATCACAAGTTTTGCCATCATCATTTTGTAGTAATTGTTTTTACAATATTCTGCTGGTACCATCAATTTTTGTGAGAAACTTCCTAAGAAAAACAACGTGGCCTTGGCTACCATCGGTTAGATATATGCAATGTTACCATTCAAGGTACTATGGCTAATTCGAGCACAAAGCAAGTATAGTTTGCAGTTCATTTCTCTAACAGTCTTTTGTCTATGTTATCTCTAACTTCTGCAGCTGCGTATGTTCTCATACTTCGAACAGAGCTGATTGTTTAAAATCATTACATTTACAGAATATAGCATTGTTCATTCATTTCTTCCTGACATAGCAGATAATCACCTGCTTCTCAAGTACATTTCCAGAAGGCATAGACATGAATATTACTGTGCTAGCAATTACTAGGTCAGAGGGCATCTTGCAAGTTTCAGAAAGCACACTGCAGTTTCAAAAAGCATATTTTAGTCTCATATGAAACTCAACTGTATATAAAATAGTGCATATAAAATAGAATGAAAAACGTGTTAACTTAATTAGTTTCTATTTAGCATTAAGCACACACATTAATACATATTTTTCTGACATTGGCCAACCTGGGACTTGATCAAGTTTCCTGAAGTTCCAATGCACTGACCATTTGGAAAATTGAGAAAAGGACTTGTCCTTCTGCAGGACCCATATTAAAGCCTGTTTCAATGGTTCATTGGGTAGTGAGTCACCAAAATGAGTTGTCTATCTCTGAGTTTCACATTGTTGCAATCAGCAAGTAATTCTACACTCATATATAGTGAGAGGAACAGACAGACAGGTAGACAAACAGACATAGGGGAGTGAATGATCTGAGATACTACATCCAGAGGGACATGCAGAAAGACATGACAGAACTTAACAGGCATGTGTCACAGGCAGGAAAGACACTGTTCTTAAGTAGTAGCTGCCTTCAGTATGAATGATGCCCAGAAACCAAGACAAGATAATTGTCTTTAATAATTTGTTAAGTAGTTTGTGTCAGCCTGGAAAATGGTGGAAGATAAGATTTCCTATTTCACCAGGTATGGCTTATGTCTTTCAAACCAGAGCTTCCACATACTGGCTAAGGCTTTTGCTGTCTTCAGAGAGTTTTTTTTTAGGCAGAGTTCCTTTAATGGTCATTCCTACATAGGACACTTGGACAAACATTCAGGCAACATGGTGGCATTAAATGTTGGGAGTCCACATTGAAAGTTGCCTGAACTTGAGGATCTCCTGCAACTTGAACATATTTATATTTGTGTAATTACTGACACTTGGTTACAATGCACTGACAGCACCCTTCTAAATCAGGATTTAGTGTGTATCACAGATTCAGGGCATTGGTTAACTCCACCCCTCTGCATCACCTTAGTAATGGGTGCTAACCCTAATCCTAATGCTGCCCCTTACCTAACCATAACCTTACACCAAAATATCACTAAAACCTTCCCATAACACTGCCACTACAAAAGACAACAGACTCAGGCACACAAACATTCACAAACACACACAAATAATGCTACATCTATCTACTAAATTGACCCCTTATCCTAAAATATACAGACTTGTACACAAACACGCAACACCCATCCTTCACTCATCCCCGACCCTAGCCCTAACTCATATACTCACACACACACACACACACACACACACACACACACACACACACACACACACACACAACACACACACACACACACACACACACACATATATATATATATATATATATATATATATATATATATATATATATATATATACACACACATTCTGACCCCTCCCAACCCCACTTACCTCTGTCCACAATCCATACTATCTACATATCTACCATTTGGCCAGCAATACCATCAGCATTGAATAACACCCCTGCATCTGTCGGACAAATGCATGTTTGATAAAACACAGTGACACAGTGGAACTATATATAGATATCTATATATATATATATATATATATATATATATATATTTGGTAACATTAGTAAACATGACCGAATCACCTATAGCCATATTTTACACCGAGTGTGCAAGCGTGTGTGTCTGTGTGTGTATGTGTGTGTGTGTGTGTGTGTGTGTGTGTGTGTGTGTGTGTGTGTGTGTGAGATAGGGCATAAGGGGGGTGCCAGTGCAACTGTGACGCACTGGCCACCAGTGTTAACTACCACAGGAAAGTACAGATCTGCATACTTTGTAGAAAGCAGTGATTAACAGACATGTAAATAAGTTGATAATGAGTTATTTCTCACTAAGGCTTATGTGTCTCTGAATCGCAAATAATATTTCCTGGTCTTTGATTTGTATGGTAACAAGGAATCTTGCATGGTACTTCTAAGTTATGCTGTGAAGGCTTGGCATTTATTTCATCTTACTCTATGCACCGTATTAGAATTATATCACTTTTTGTCACATTAAATCACAAGTCTTCTGAACTTACAAACAAACCTGATCATCTTATCTGGTGACTTCAATGGTACATTACATCAATATCTAAATTCTTCTGCTGGTTTTGAAAGTACAGCTGCAACAAGAACTTCAAAACTGTTTCATTCTTGATGCAATATAGATTGTTGAATGCGTTATGGCATTTCTAAGGGGATCCAGTATCTGTCTGTCTAGGATGACATGATCGACATACCACGATGCTTTGACAGAGATGGCCTGCACCTGTTGCCCTTGGGATTCCAGATAATGGCTAAGGCTCTTGCCACCCCTATAGTGCCTTTTTTTAGGCAAGGTTCAAATGACAAATTCACCACCATAACAGGTACAAGCAAGCAAAATCTGAGAGTAATGCTACTCAATGCTAGAAGTCTAAACCTCAAAATGCACTCATTCGAGGCACTCCTTAAAATGGAGAACATCGACATCTGTGCAGTGACAGAGACCTGTTCAGGTCCCCAGAGAGCATCCTTGCATTACCAGCCTATAATTCATACCACACCTTTCGGCCACCTAACCTGGACCGAAACACTAAAGGCAGAGGTGTGTCCATATTCATTACAGAGATATCCACACCTCCAGGCTAGTTGCTCAGCATAATGCATCCGAGATTATCCAAATGCAACTAACTCTGGGCAAGACCGCAATCCAAACTGTAGCTTGCTACAGATCCCCCACCATGCCCCAGGATTCCCACTCCTCATTTCTTGATACACTGGAAAATATTTGGGTACAACCCAACACCCTAATAATGCACGATTTCAACTACCCCACCATTAACTGGGAAAACTACTCATGTACCAACTCTTTTGCTCAACGTTTTCTGGAATTCATAAATTCAACTTATCCACACTCCCACAAGAGGCAGCAATATCCTAGACCTGATCATTACCAACATGGACGAACAGTGTTCCATACCAGAGGTCAATTCCTCATTGGTCAGATCCGACCACAAGCTAATCACCCTAGACATCCACATCCTGCCCCCACCACCCATTAGGGAAATCACCGTAAAAAATTTCTCCAAAGCCAACTTCACACTTCTTAAGACAGAAGTGGGAAATTTCATGACACCCATGCAGACGGACAATAGAGGTACGACTGTTGAATCCTACACAAATGCACTTTATAAGCACTTACACGAGTGCATGGATCGTGCTATCCCTAACAGAACCAAGATGCTATCCTCCAAAAAAAGGAAGCCAATCTGGTGGTCCCCTGCCATAAATAAACTCTACAAAAAAAGAAAGAAACTGTTGCAAAAAAGAGTAAAATCCCATGATTGGAGGAACTCCCTGGTCAGCCTCAGTAAGAAGCTGAGATCCCTCATAAAATCCTCCAAAGCTAGTTATGAAAACAAAATCACCACTGATTCTAAAGACAACCACAAAGCATTCTGTAGCTATGTCAAGAATCTCAATGGCAACACTCAGATCTGTTCTGAGTTACAGCACAATGACACTAAATATATAGAACCGACTGATATTGCCAACATTCTGGCAGATAGGTTCAGTGCTAACTATACCCCCCCTCTCACCAACTAAAGGGCCCATCTCTATACCGGAAGAATGCAAAGTTCCTGTAATCACAGCTGCACAGATAAAAACCACACTCTCCAAAGCCAAGAACCCATCATCCATGGGACCTGACAACATCCCAGGCTGTATTCTACACGAACTACAGAATGAACTGGCACCCCATCTAAGTACCATGTTCAATCATAGCCTCACCTCAGGCTTTGTGCCCACTGAATGGCACACAGCTATGGTTATCCCACTCCACAAAGGGGGAAGCCACCATGGATCTTGGGAACTACTGCCCCATTAGCCTGACGAGTCTGGTCTGCAAGGCCATGGAACGTATCATCATGGAACTTATAAACAAAGACATTGGAAATCTCCAAACTCTGGACCCCACCCAGTTTGGGTTTGTAAAAGGCAGATCACATCTCCTAAACCTGATAGACTTCTTTGAAGCAGTCACCAAAGCAGTAGACAAAGGATAAGGTGGTTCACACAGCCTATCTAGATCTCACCAAGGCTTTTGACAGCATCCCCCACTCTGCAATTATAGATAAACTTACTAAACTAGGTATAAAACCCTATGTCACAAGATGGGTTGCCAAATGTATGACTGACAGAACCCACACTGTGAAAGTAGCAGACTCCAAATCCGACTTCAGACCAGTGACAAGTGGAGTACCACAGGGTTCAGTCCTGGGTCCTCTCCTGTTTGATATCTACTTCTCTGAAGTACAGGCTAACACAGAAGGTCTTTGGCTAATGAAGTTCGCATATGACTGAAAACTAGGAGCCATAATTGAAACTCCTAACAATGTGGACATCCTACAAAAGGGCCTCACTGAGACAGATGCCTAGTGTCAAAGCCATGGCCTCAAGCTCAATGCCAAAAAGTGCAATGTCACCCCCTTTGGTAAAAACTCTGTACCCATGAACTACCACATAGCTGCTAGTCTACTTAACACTGAAAGTATGATAAGAGACCTTGGGACACAGGTGGGGAGTAGCCTCTCCTTTGATAATCACATTGCCACAGTAGTCAGGAAATACTTCTACATGGCACACCTCATCACAAAAGGTTTCTCATCCAGGAAAAAAGAGGTAATTGTTCCCCTCTACTCGTCAGTCATTAGACCCATTATAGAGTACAACGGCCCTTTTGGTATGTACCCCTCACAAGCCATCTACAACAACTGGAAAGGCCACAGAAATACCTCACAAAGAAGATTACCAGCCTCTAACAGATGCCCTATGCAGACTGCCTCAAAAAACTCCAGCTTTACTCCATTGCATATCACCTACTCAAAGGCAATCTCTGCCTAACATTATTTATTTATTATTTATTTATTTATTTATTTACATTTGTTAACCGGGAAAGTCCGACTGGACACAGATCCGTTTTCTGCGGAGGACCAGGGAGAAAAGCTCCACATTAAGTATTACTTGCATTATACAGTTAAAAAACATAGCATTTAAATATAGACATTAGTCCAGCTGAGGACGTAAGACAAGAATAAAACATAGATGTAAAACAGCTGTAGAACATAGTACAATTTTAAAATATGGTGACATATACTAAACATGGTTACAAATTTAGTTGAGATTCATCAGTGAACAATTGATACAATCTGTTTTTGAGGTACATAACAGCCATTAGCAGTTGTTGCTACAAGAAGTTAGTAGCATGTTGTAGGTAGCTGGGAACAAGAGTAGCCAAGCTTGCTAACAGTAGGTTGTTAGGGGGACGAGAGAGGTAGTGGGTGGGTGGATGGTATTAGAGGGGGGGTTGTAAGGGTATATCTGGCAAGTTTTTAAGTGTGATTTTAGTAAGGATTTGAAGTGGGTGCAAGAAGTTACAGAGGTAATTGAGGATGAGAGGGAGTTCCAGAGTTTGGCTATAGTGCAGGAGAATAATGCTTCTCCAGCAGAGTTATTGGCTCTTGTGACCTGTAGGAGGTTTTTTGTGGCTGGATCTTAGTGGTCTCGTGGTTATGTAGGGTTGGAGTAGATTATGGAGGGATGGGACTTTTAGTGGTTGGTTTATTAGTTTGTGGGCGAGTGCAAGTTGGTACCATTGAAGGAGGTCGGGGAGCTCTAGCCAGTCCAGTTCTGCTAGTGAGAGACAGTGGTGAGTGTGGTAGGAAGCCCCTGTGGTGAATTTGGTGATTTTGTTGTAGCAGGTTTCGAGCTTATTTAAGTCGCATTGTTTAAGGTTAGTAAATATCGGAGAAGAGTAGAGTGGGGTAGAGATAAGATGAGAATTTGCTACCGAAATTTTAGCTGCTTTGGTAAGTAGTTGCTGATTTCTATATAATGCTCCTAGTTTTTTGTGCACTTTTTTAATGGTCATGGAAATATGAATGTCAAAGTTCAGTTTATTGTCTATTTCTACTCCTAGTAATTTGGTGTGTTCTGTAGGATGGATGTTGGTGTTGTCTTTTGCTGTGATGTTAAAGTGAGAGCTGTCTAGGGTAAGTTTGGTGGGTTGGAAGATTAGTAATTTTGTTTTGTTTGGGTTTAATATTAGTTGGGCATTGGATAACCAAGTTTCAGTAGAAGAAAATGCTTCCTGTGTGACTTTTTTCAGTTCTGGTAGGGAGTGGGCTGTGCAGATGATGGTTGAGTCAGCTGCGTATTGTATGAGTGTGCATATAAAGCTATGTCAAACCCAGAGCTGTTGGACATGCTCCATTTAAAGAAATCCCAGTCCCTCCAAACTACATGCTCTAGGGACCTAAACCTTGTTACCACAATAAATAGAACATGCTGGAGGGATAAATTCCTGTCCTAGAGACTTCCCATACTCTTGAACAAACTACCTATCTATACCAAACAAAGCTCCTCATTAGCACTCTTCAAGAAAAATCTTGATGATTGGATAGGAAATAGGAAACCTACCCTGGGGATCACTTCTGTGGCTCTGCTCAACAGGGGCACAGGAAAATAATTTTCTTGGGTGGCGAAAGCCAGGGTACCTTTTTGGTTAGGCCCAACACCTTTTCCCAATGGTTCTTGGAATTCATAAATTCCAATGCCCTGGATCAACTAATCCATTGTCCCACCAGGGGCTCCAATATCCTAGACCTGGTCATTACCAACATGGGAGATAGATGCTCCACACCAGTGGTCACCCCCTCATTGGTCAGGTCTGACTATAAGCAAATCACCCTTGATATCCACATCCCACCCCCACCCCCCAGTAAAGAAACCTCCGTAAAAAACTTCTCCAAAGCCAACTTTCTGCTACTCAAGTCAGAAGTGACAAACCTTATGACACTCATGCAGATGGAATCTGAAAGCTTGACTGCTGAATCCTGCATTAAGGCACTGTACAAGCACATCCACTCATGCATGAATCGTGCCATCCGAAATAGAACCAAGACACTCTCCTCCAAAAAAAGGAAGCCAATCTGGTGGTCCCCTGCCATAAACAAACTATACAACAGAAGGAAGAAACTGTTGCAGAAAAGAGGAAAATCCCAGGATGCAAAAAACTCCCTTACCAGCCGCAGTAAGAAGCTGAGATCCCTCATAAAATTCTCCAAAGCTAGTTACAAAAATAAAATTGCCAATGATTCCAAAGAGAGCCGCAAGGCATTCTAGAGTTATGTCAAGAATCTAAATAGCAATGCTCGGATCTGCTCTGAGCTACAACAGAATGGCATTAAATATACTGATCCCAAGGATATTGTCAATATCCTGGCAGATCGATTTAGTGCCAACTTCACCCCCCTCTTACCCACTAAAGGGCCCATCTCAATACCAAAAGATTGCCAAATTCTGGTAATCACGGCCACACAAATAGAAACCGCACTCTCCAGAGCTAAGAATACAGCATCCATGGGACCAGATGACATCCCAGGCTGTGTACTACATGAACTACAAAATGAACTGGCACCTCACCTAAGTGTCATGTTTAATCATAGCCTCACTTCAGGCTTCGTGCCCACTGAGTGGCGCACAGCTACAGTTATCCCACTCCACAAGGGGGGATCCACCTTGGATCCCGGGAACTACCGTCCCATCAGTCTGACAAGCCTGATCTGCAAGGGCATGGAATGCATTATCATGAAAATTATAAATAAAGACATTGGCAACCTTCAATTACTGGACCCTACCCAGTTTGGGTTCGTGAAAGGTCGATGTTGTCTCCTGAACCTGATTGACTTCTTTGAATCAGTCTCCAGAGATGTGGACAAGGGTAAGGCGGTCCACACAGCCTATCTGGACCTCACCAAGGCCTTCAACACCATCCCCCACTCTGAAATCATAGATAAACATACTAAGGTGGGCATAAATCCCTATGTCACTCAATGGGTTGCCAACTGGCTTACTGACAGAACCCAGACTGTAAAAGTAGCTGACTCCAAATCCAGCTCCAGACAAGTGACAAGTGGAGTACCTCAGGGTTCAGTCCTGGGACCGCTCTTGTTTGGCATCTACTTCTCTGAAGTATAGGCCAACATTAAGGACTCTGGCTAACAAAGTTCGCAGATGACTGCAAACTGGGAGCCATTATTGAATCCCCAAATGATGTGGATATTCTACAAAAGGGCCTTACAGAAACAGATGCTTGGTGCCAGAGTCATGAGCTCAAGCTTAATGCCAAGAAATGTATAGTTATCCCATTTTGGAAAAAACATGTACCCATGAATTACCACATAGGTGGCAGTACACTAAACACTGAAAGTGTGAAGAGAGATGTAGGGACACAGGTGGACAGTGGTCTCACCTTCGATAACCACATCACCACAACAGTCAGGAAATCCTTCTATGTGGCACACCTCATCACTAAGGGCTTTTCATCCAGAAAAAAGTAGGTCATTGTCCCACTGTACTCATCCCTCATTAGACCCATTATAGAGTACAACGCCCCATTTGGTATGTATCTCACAAGACATCTGCAACAGCTGGAAAGGTCACAGAAATACCTCACTAAAAGAATCACAGGCCTAAAGCAGATGCCCTATGCTGACCATCTAAAAAAACTCCAGCTATACTCTATCACATATCATCTACTCAGAGGTGATCTCTGCTTAACATACAAGGTGATGTCAAACCCTGAGCTGTTGGACATGCTCCACTTAAAGAAATCCCAATCCCTCAGAGCCACACACTCCAGGGATCTAAACCTTGTCATCACAATGAACAAAACATGGTGGAGGGGTAGGTTCCTGACCCAGAGACTCCTCATACTCTGGAATAGACTGCCCATACATGTCAAGCAGAGCACCTCCTTGGCCCTCTTCAAAAGGGACCTTGATGATTGGATGGGAGATAGGAAATTCACCCCAGGGATTATGTCAGTC
This sequence comes from Protopterus annectens, assembly GCF_019279795.1. NCBI lineage: Eukaryota > Metazoa > Chordata > Ceratodontiformes > Protopteridae > Protopterus > Protopterus annectens. The sequence continues at coordinate 880,812,996 of NC_056729.1, forward strand.
ACCCTGCTAGACAGGGGTCCAGGGAAGTAAATATTGTGGGAAGAAATATCCAGGGAATTGTTATGGCTAGGCTTGTATAGGCCTTAGGGCTGATAGCATAGTACAAGCCTATGAACAAGATTATGTGCCCTCCATACATACAATTAAATGAACTCAATTAGACATTCCTGTAAGAGTGACTGATTCTACAGTAACTCCACCCCTCTATCTAAAACAGAATCTAAAACCACATTATTACTTATGGAACAAAATTATCTAAATTATGCCCACAGAAATTTCCTGTAACCAAACATCCATATAACATTAAATTAATAACCCACCTCCCATGTTTATCCACCCAGGAATTCTCCAGAGTCCATTTTAATGAGTTAGTAAGTAATGCCATCACACTTACTTTTTGCTGTTTTAAAATAGTTGATCACTCCAGTACCTCTCCAATATTTCAAGCATCTGGTTACAGCCTTCTTCCTAAGTTTAGTTTCTTGTAATAACACAACTCCTGTTCCTACTTTTTTCATTTGCTGAAAACAAGCTTTGGGTTTATAAAATAAATACTCCTAGGCTTCCAGGTAATGAAATTAACAAATGTACCAGATTGGTTGGTGTGTGAAACACTGAATTATGTTATCTAGATGTTTACATTCTGTTATAGGGAACTTCTGTGGGCCCAATATAGCTCATTCCTTTTATATAAACTACTGTATCTGATTCATTAGGGAAAAAAACAAGCTTACTGTACAGAATAGCAATAGTTAAAAGCACAACAAGTGAGCAAATTTGCAGATTTATAAGAGATGAAGCAGAGTATAATAACAACAGTATACATCAATATTTACATGTATACATGAAAATATTCTGAATTAAACTTGACGTACTTTCAACTTTGGGTATCTATAGGCTAGGCAGTGGGAATGTAACAGCAAAGTTCATAGTTAGTAGCAGCATGAAACACTCCACACAGAACATCTCCTTTACCAGACAGATAAGAACAGTCATACACCTAACAGCTACTAGCTTACTGTTGCAATGGTAAAAGTCAACATTATTTATTTTATTTTTATTTATTTTACATTTGTTGACCAGGAGTGTCCAGTTGAGCTATTTCCCTTTTTCAGTGGAGGCCCAGGGAGAAAAGCTCCAAAGATAATGCAATAAAAATAGCAATACAGGTACATTTTAATAAAAATAGCAATAGAGGATTTTGGTAGTTAAAATATGTAAGCTACATACATGTATATTGTTGATAAATAGAACAATATTATAAACAAAAAGAAGAATGCTAAAAAAGTAGAATAAGTTGTATGTTTTGGTTTAAAAAGAGAGTTGAGTAAATATAAGGTTTTGTATGCAGTGTAGCAGAAACTTAAAAGGTTACACAAAAATTTCAAGGAGCAGAGTATAGAAGAAGCTTTGGAGGTTGCATAGGAAGCATAGGATGAAGTAGTTAATGGTAAGTTTTAGTAAGTTGGTTTGACTGTACTATAACGGTAGGTAATCAGGGAGGGTGAGTAAAATGGCAGGACCAATGTTTTTTAAAGTGGTCTTTGGTTGCTAGCTTAAATTGTTTGGGGTGAGTCAGGGTCCTTATTTCTAGTGGAAGTTTGTTCCATACAATAGAGGGATGGTAGCTATACAAGTTGCACCCTGTATTGGATTTGGGTTTATGGATTTTTAGTAAGTCTTGGGTTGAGCTTCAGAGAAGTCTGGTAGGGGAGTAGTGAGAGATGAGAGAAGATAGACTTGGGCAGAAATCAGGCTGATATAGGATGGAGTGTATGATTTGAGTTGTGATTATATGAACAGGTGAGGTAGTTTGGGCCAGTTCAGGTATTTTAGGGAGAGACAGTGGTGAGATTTATATGTTTGTTGAGCTGCAAATCTAGCTATTTTGTGGTAGGTTGATTCTAATTTGGTAAGAAGGGAAGAGTTCAGATTTGTGAGTATTTGGGAAGAAGATAGGCATGGGAAAGAGAAATCCTAGCTTCAGTAGTAAGGAATTTGTTGTTCCTGTCAGTAGTTCTCACGTTTGGTGTTTTTTTTTTTTACACAATTGTTAATGTGAATATCACATGTGAATGTTGGTCGTCAATGGTAATGCCAAGCAGTTTTGTGCTAGTTTCTACTTCTATAGGAGTATTGTTTAGGGACCTTATGGAGAAGAAAAATGTAATGTGGTTTGCAGATTTTGGTAGAAAGAGTAGTAATTTTGTTTTCTTAGGGTTGAGAATGAGCTGATTATTAGTGAGCCATGTCTCTACTGAGTTGATAGATGTCTGGGTATTTGTTAGAAGTTCTAAGGGGGCATTAGCAATAGTTATAACTGTAGAGTCATCTGCGTATTGGACAATGTTAGATTGCGGACAAGAGGAGTGGAGTGAGTTGGTGAAGATATTAAAGAGTAGAGGGCCAAGAATGGAACCTTGGGGAACACCAGTTCTTACAGAGAGAGGGGTAGATAGTGCTGAGTCCCATTGTACTGACTGCAGCCTATCAGAGAGATAGCTAGAGAACCATGCAACTGTATCAGGGGAGAAGTTTAGGTCTACAAGTTTACTAAGTAGCAGAGTGTGTGAGACAGTGTCAAAAGCCTTAGAAAGGTAATGGAATAGACAGGATATGAGTTTGTGATCATCTTTAGCAAGGGCTAAAGTGTTGAGTAATGATAGTAGAGCTGTGGTTGTACTATGCTTGGGACGGAAGCCATGCTGTGTTGGAGAGAGCTTTTCTTGTAAGAGATAATGCATAACTTGTTTCTGTATACATTTTTCAAAAGATTTTGGAGAGAGAGAAGTGGATAGCAATAGATCTGAAATTAGATATTTCTGTGGAGTTACCTCCTTTATGAATAGGAAGAGTGTAAAACTGTTTCCAAATAGAAGGAACATTAGACTCAGAGATGGAGCGATTGATTAGTATAGATACAGGCATAGCAAGGGAGTGTGCAGCAATCTGGTGAAAGTAAGAAGGAATATTCCCTGCTGATACAGAGCATGGTTTGAGCTTTGAGAGTAGAGTTCTGATATAGTCAGTGTAGACAGGTTTGAGAGAAGGAGTTTACTGAGATAGTGGTTGAGGGGTGTATAGGGAGGTCTGAAGTGTTGTTGTTTGAGAGGCTGGGGTTAAATAGTTTAAAAATGGATTTGATAATGTAGGTATTGAAGGTACTGGCAGTTTCTTCAGGTGACTTGTCAGGACATAGGTTTGGTGAAGTTGGGTTACATGGATGTAGTATTTGGTTTATAGCATTCCAGAATTTTTTTGGATCAGATTTTAATGTTTTGGGGGGATTATAATAAAAGTCTTTTTTGTCTTTGTTGATAATATTTTTTGTCTGATTTCTAAGCTCTTTATACTTTAGGAGATCAGCTGGAAGTTTTGTTTGTACCCATGCTTTCCATGCCGTATCGCTGGACTTCATAAGGGTACAGGTGGTTTTAGTTAGCCAGGGTGAAATGTTTACCTTTAATGGAACTTTTCTCGATGGGACTAGAGAATTTAAAATATTTAGGAAAGTTGAGATGAAGGCATTTACTGCTTCACTGAGTGAGAGCTGAGTAAGGAAATTCCAGTTAATTCTAGAGAGGATGGTTTTATTAGAGACATTAGTCTCTACTAAACTATAATTAGCTATCAAATGTATGCAACATATTTATTTATTTATTTATTTATTTACAGGGATAGTCCACTGGGCCTGGAAGAGCCTGTTTTCAGTGGAGGCCCAGGGAGAAAAGCTCCACAGGATATAGACAATTTTACAATAGTTATACAAAAGAAAATAAAGTAGTAGAACAGTCAAAAATACAGAGATAATATAGAATTTGTTAAAAAAGTCAACATTTCTAATCCTGGGTAATGATTTAAAAAAGTGAGATTCATGTGATCTAAACATATTAAAAGTACAGGTATTTCATATGAAAAAAAAAACATGTAAGTAAAACACTTATGTACAGATAAAAAAACAAGCTTTGTTTTTTGAAGTTAGAAATATGAGGAGAGGACAGAGGAGAAGGTGAGGTGGGAGAGGTAAAAGGTGGTATATAGAGGAGAAAGGGAGTGGGTTGGGGGGGAAGTTTATGAGATATATGGTAGGAGAGGAAGTAGAGGCAAAGGGTAAGAGAGCACAGTGATGGAAGGTTGAGGTATATAGTGCATGGGAGATGGTGTTTTTATGTGGTAGGGGTACAGGAACATTCCCACTTTGAAAGGAGGTGAGACTGGAGAAGAGTTTTGAAGTTTGAGTGGGTCTGAGTATTTCAAAGGATGGTAGTGGTAGGGAGAGAATTCCAGAGTTTAGCTAGGGAGCAGGATAATAGTAGGTGGCCAGGGGGTTGGCAAAGCTCATATATGTTTAGAAGAGTGTTTTTTTCTGATCTTAGAGAGAGGTTGGGAATGTAGGGGGTTAAAGAAGTGGACAGAGAAGGACAACTAGAAGGTTTGAATATGAGCTTGTGAGCAGTAGTAAGTCTAAGAAGTTTGAGATAGGAAGTTTAAGCCATTTCAGGGAGTGGAGAGACAGAGACAGTGATGTGATGAGTTTCTGGAGTTGGTGGTAAATTTGGAGATTTTATTGTAACAGGCTTTCAACTTGGCCTGTAAGTCTAGCTGAAGATTAGTGAATGGGGGGTATCATACATAACAGAGGGAAGAAGGTAAGTAGAGTTAAGGGTGTGTCTGGTGGAGGGGGCAAGGTAATGATTGTGTCTATACGCATCAATTATGGCACTGAGCAGTTTGGTATGTGATGCTATTTCTATGGGGCTATTTTTCTGAGCAGTCACTGTAAAAGAGTTTTTGTCTATATTGGTGTTTCTGGATGGGGAGAAGATCATTAACTTTGTTTTATTGGCAGTTAAGGCGAGGTGATTACTATGCATCCATGATTCGGTATTAGAGAAGGCTAACTGAGTTTTGAGAAGTAGGTCAGAGGGGGTGCCTGCTGTACAAATAATGGTCGAATCATCAGCATACTGAATTAGTGTGGCATCAGGGAAAGACTGGTGGAAGTTATTAATGAAGATGTTAAATAGGAGGGGGCCTAGGATGGAACCCTGGGAAACTCTGGTAGGGGTGTGTAGAAAGGAAGAGAGTGAGTTTTTCTATTTTACGGCTTGCTGTCTTTCAGAGAGGTAGCTGGTGAATCAGGTGATGGCAAGGGGGAGAGGTTGAGAGAGCAGAGTTGGGATAATAGTAAAGGGTGAGAAATGGTATCAAAGGCTTTGGAGAGGTCAAGAAACAAAGTAGAAACTATTTTGCCAGAGTCACAAGCAAGGTTTATGGAGTCTAGAAAGGAGAGGAGGGCAGTGATGGTACTATGCCCAGGACGGGAACCATGTTGTGTGAGGGTTAGTAGTTTGTTTTGGGTCATATAGGACATAATTTGGGCTTGTATACATTTCTCCATGATTTTTGATCATGGGCATAGGAAAGCTATGGGCTGAAAATTAGAAGTGTCAGTGTTTTTGCCTCCTTTATGGAGTGGAATGATAAAGGCATATGATTCTAGTATGGATCAGTTTATTAAGATATAGATGGGATGGGCAATGCTGTCTGCAGACAATTTGAGGAAAGTTGTGGGTAGGTTATCTGGGGCAGGGGTGCATAGTTTGAGTTGAAGGAGGAGTTCTTTATTTTGCTTATAGAGACAGGAGAAAAGCTAAAAATAGAAGTAGGGGTATTCAGATTGTGTGGAGATGTAGAGGGGTTGGTTGGGGGAGGAGGATGAGAGCGGTGAGAGAAGCTGGTGGTGAGTTTAGCTATGGATTCTATGAAGAAGGTTTTGACATTAGAGGCATTTTCTAGATCAGTACGGTTTAGGTAGGGGATGGATTATCCTTATTGCCTGGGTGGATAAGGGAGGAGATAGAGTTCCAGAATTTTCTTGGGTTGGATAAGTTTTCGGATTGAAGTTTATTGTAGTATGATTTTTGATCCCTGATTATTAGCTTTTTTTGCAGTGTTATGGAGTTGTTTGATGTCTGTTAGGAAATGGAGCAATTTATTTTTATGGTAAAGTTTCCACTTTTTGTCTCTTAGGTGCATGATTTGTTTAGTTTCTTTGGTTAACCAAGGGGAGGATGAGGTTTTAACTCTTTTAGTTTTTAGTGGAGCAAGGTTGGTAAGAAGGTTCAGGAAGGTTTTATTAAAGTAATCAACTGGCATTGTTGAGAGGCAAGGTTTTTAAGGGTGACCAATCTGTTACTTTTAGGCAGTCTATGAATATTTGTGGGTTGAAACTGGAGAGGTTTCAAGATTGTGCAAAGTGGTATAGCTTTTGAGGGGGAGAGGAGTGACGGTCAGCAAATGTAGCCAGGTAGCCACTGAGAGAGTCAGGAAAGGTGCCAGTATCTCTGCTAAGGTTAGGATGAGACACTAAGATCCAGTCAATGATGGTACCAGTGGTTCCACCTTTGTTTGGCCTGGTAGGAGAGTTTATTAATTGGGTGTAGTTGTAGAGGTTAATATTTAGAGAGGTGGATTTGGAGTTTATCATGGCCCATATGAGCTTTTCCGTGCATACAAACTATGAAGCATGCATGTAGTCATGGCTATGTTCATTTAAAGGGTTCTTGATTTGCTATGTGCATACCAAGAAAAGAGTCATGCAGGTATTCCAGATCTCTATAGAACAAGTGTATCAGTCTTTGTAATGTCAAAGGTACAGATTAAGTATAATCACATCTGAATACATGCAATGGAAATTAATCATCATGACCACTTAAAGCATACAGATAATAACTAAAAGCACTCATGCGCATCAATCTAAAAGGGTTGCACTGCAGAGATTATGCTGTAACATGAACAGCAGTACTCACAAGTTATTCCAATAGCTTCCTGGTGTAATAACCACCAACAGCTGTATGCAAATTAAGCTTTCACCAAAGAAGAAAACAAAAACATGAAGGTTCACTGTTAGGGTGAAGATACATGATAGGGATTTGCTGACTTGCCTCTTCCAGGGATGGAGGGGACATAAGCATGCTTGGAGGCACCAGTCAGAGCATAAGCCTTGTGGGTAGTACCAAGGCCATGCTGAAAGAACCAGTGCCGCAGAGCTAGAAGTGTGCTTTACCACATAGGTCAGGGTAACTGCCTGTTGGTATCATTACATAACCACTAGGTGATGTCAATTCAGCATATCATCAAGGCTAGAGTTTACATAAAAAGCCAATTGTGAGACAGAGTGTGATGCTCTTAACCTGTTCCCATCCCACTCAGGAAGTGTCACTGACAAACAGAACCCTGAGAATCTGCACATGGGAGGTAGAGGCCTCGGGTGTGTAGAACTCTCCCTGGTATGGGTCAGTTCAGATTTAGATTACAATTCAGCACAACAGACCCAATGTTTGCAGTGAGGCAGATAGTTGAGAAGAAAACAGAGATAAGGAAGGAGTTCAGCTGTGCATAAGGCTCCAAAAAGCTGATTTGGGCAGTCCTACAATGGTTCAAAGTCCAAGAAATATTGGTAGAATTAGTGCAGACTATGGACAAGGACCCAACAATACAATTACGAACAGAGTTCAGACTTACAGAGGGTTCTGTGTGGGAGCAGTTGTGCATCAGTGTTCAGCTCTGTACCTTCTGCAATTCATACTGGTGATTGACTACATCAGAAAACAGGCCAGTGGGGACAGATCAACAATGTTGCTGTGTGCAGATGATGTGGGAATGCAAAACTGATGGCACACTGGATGAAACTGAGTACAGATAACACAGCTGTAATGGCAGCAAATGGATACATCAGAAGAAACTGGGAATTGAAAAAGAGGGAAAAACAGTGGAACAGATTAACAGCGTCAGGTACTGGGAATGGGTGGTTGAGGAGAAGGGAAGTCTAAATAATGAGGTCAAAGCTAGAATCAGAAAGGCTGCAGCCAACTGGCACAGGGGGTAGTGTTAGACAGAAGAGTGCCAAAGGAGCTGAAAAGTAAGGTGTGCAAAACAGTGGTGCAACAAGCACTACTGTATGGTACAGAAACCTGGGCAGTGAAGGTAAAACAGATGAGGAAGCCAGAAGTGATGGAGATGAAGTCCCTAAGATGGATGGATGGATCTACATCGTGGGACAGATAAAGAAATGACAGCATCAAGCACAAGCCCAAGTAGCTCCAATTTCTGAGAAGGTAAAGCAATACAGATTACAGTGGTTCAAGCATATGTGCAGGAATGCAGAAGACAATTTGATGAAAAAGATCTGGGACAAGAAGGCAAGAGGAACTGAGGGTATCTAGCAAAGCAACAGCTGCACTGTTTGATAGAAGATCTGTGACAGTCACGCATGACTATTGAAGAAAGTAGGAGAGTGGCACTGATTTGAGAATGATGGCAACAGTTGACATGACACCTTGACCACATATGGAAAAAAAAAATGGAATAAAAGGGGTTGATGATGATACTCCAAAAGCAGTACCAGGAAAATAAACTAAAGATAAGCTAAAGTAATAAATACGGTTTCTTGGTGGAAATAATTGACAGAAATGATGAAATACCATCCCAAGCAGTTAGGTTTATAACAATGGATGCACCAAAGTCATTTTACTTTTATTTAATTAACTATTTGGTTACTGGGTAGATGGAAGGGATGATCAACACTTTTTAGCCATGCCTGGGCTTCCTATGGAGCATAAAATTCTATAGTATAATTACAAATGGACAGTAAAAGACAGCAAAATCAACAAGTGTAAAAATCAGAAAAAATCTATTATGGTGCATTAGTACAATAAGTTACTAGCAGTATAGTAATGCATAAATAAGTCAGCTAGATAATAAATTATACATAATATAAAATTCATTAATACAAAATATTAAAGTGCATAAAGTTCAGCTGGACTAAAGGAATATTTATAAAGCAAGAATGATGTATTTATTATATCAATGTTAGAGCATTATTCATGCCTCCAAAACACTTGCATTAGTTCTCCTTAAACATATACATATACAACATGGGTTAACTTCAGTTTATCGACAGTCCACTTCCGCAAAACTCAGTTTACAGACACGTCAAAATCACTGACATTCTCAAAGCCGAAGTTTCCTGAAAGGTAAGTAAACACTTGGCCGTCCCGATGGAAGAACTACCCAAAGAAAACAAACCCACCGATGTGGGGGGCTATACCCCCACACCCACCTACACCTTCTTCTTCTTTCGACTGCTCCTGTTAGGGGTCACCACAGTGGATCAACTGCTTCCATTTCTTCCTGTCCTGTGCATCTTGCTCTGTCACACCAACCACCTGCATGTCCTCTCTCACCACATCCATAAACCTTATCTTAGGCCTTCCTCTTTTCCTGCTACCTGGCAGCTTCATCCTTTGCATCTTTTTCCCAATATACTCTGCATCCCTCCTCAGCACATGTCCAAACCAATGTAATCTTGCCTCTCTGGATTTGTCTCCAAACCTTCCAACCTGGGCTGATCCTCTAATATACTTATTCCTAATCCTGTCCATATTCATCACACCCAGTGCAAATCTTAACATCTTCAACTCCGCCACGTCAAGCTCTGAATCCTGCCTTTTTGTCAATGCCACTTTCTCCAACCCATATAACATAGCTGGTCACACTACCCTCTTGTAGATCTTCCCTTTCACTCTTACTGGTACTCATCTGTCACAAATCACTCCTGACACTCTTCTCCACCCATTCCACCCTGCCTGTACTCTCTTCTTCACCTCTCTTCCACACTCACCATTACTCTGAAATGTTGATTCCAAGTATTTAGACTCATCCACCTTCGCCACCTCTACTCCCTGCATCCTCACCATTCCTCTATCCTCCCTCTCATTCACACACATGCATATTCTGTCTTAGTCCTGCTGACCTTCATTCCTCTTCTCTCTAGAGCATATCTCCACCTCTCCAGGGTCTCCTCCACCTGTTCCCTACTCTCACTACAGATCACAATGTCATCTGAAAACATCATAGTCCACGGGGACTCCTGTCTGATCTCATCTGTCAACCTGTCCATCACCATTGCAAATAAGAAAGGGCTCAGAGCTGAACCTTGATGTAATCCCACCTTCATCTTAAATGCATCCGTCACTCCCACTGCAGACCTCACTGCTGTCACACTACCCTCATACATATCCAGTACCACTCTTACATACTTCTCTGACACTCCCAACTTCCTCATACAATACCACGACTCCCCTCTAGGCACCCTGTCATATGCTTTCTCTAAGTCCACAAAGACATAATGCAACTCTTTCTGACCTTCTCTGTACTTCTCCATCAACACTCTCAGAGCAAACATCACATCTGTAGTACTCTTTCCTGGCAAGAAACCATACTGCTGATCACTAATCATCACCTCCCTTCTTAAACTTGCTTCCACTACTCTTTCCCATAACTTCATGCTGTGACTGATCAATTTAATCCCTCTGTAGTTACTACAGCTCTGCACATCACCCTTATTCTTAAAAATCAGTACCAAAACACTTTTTCTCCATTCCTCATCACCCTTATTCTTAAAAATCGGTACCAAAACACTTTTTCTCCATTCCTCAGGCATCCTCTCACTTTCCAAGATTTCATTAAATAATCTAGTTAAAAACTCCGCTGCCATTTCCCCTAAACACCTCCATACTTTCACAGGTATATCATCTGGACCAACAGCCTTTCCATTCTTCATCCTCTTCCTAGCTATCCTTATTTCCTCCTTGCTAATCCACTGCACTTCATGATTCACTATCCGCATATCATCCAACCTTCTCTCCCTGTCATTCTCTTCATTCAACAGTCCCTCAAAGTACTCTTTCCATCTGCTCAACATACTCTCCTCACTTGTGAGTACGTTTCCCTCATTAACCTTTATCACCCTTACCTGCTGCACATCTTTATTAGCTCGGCCCCTCTGTCTAGCCAATCAGTACAGGTCCTTTTCTCCCTCCTTAGTGTCCAACCTTTCATACAACTCTTCATACGTTCTTATCCTTAGCCTTCGCTACCTCTCTCTTTGCCATGCACCTCATCTCTTTATACTCGTCTACTTTCTTCATCGCTCTGACAATCCGACTTCTTCTTCGCCAACCTCTTTCTCTGTATACTCTCCTGTACTTCTTCATTCCACTAACAGGTCTCCTTGTCCTCCTTCCAATTTCCAGATGTGACACCAAGCACCTTTCTAGCCATCTCTATTACTAGCTTTGTTGTAGTTACCCAGCTATTCGGTAATTCTTCACTGCAACCCAGTGCCTGTCTTAACTCTTCCCTGAATTCCACCTCACAATTACCCTTTTTCAATTTCCACCATTTGATCTTTGGTGCTGCCCTCACACTCATCCTCCTCTTCTTGATCACCAATGTCATTCTACAAACCACCATCCTATGCTGCCTAACTACACTTTCCCGTGCCACCACTTTACAGTCTCCAATCTCCTTTAGACTGGCCCTGCTACATAAGATATAATTCACCTGTGTGCATCTTCCTCCACTCATGTATGTCACCCTATGTTCTTCCCTCTTGTTAAAATACGTATTCACCAGAGCCATGTCCATCCTTTTCACAAAATCCACTACCAGCTGACCTTCTGCATTCCTTTGCTTAACACCATACCTACCCATTACGTCCTCATCCCCTCTGTTCCCTTCATCAACATGCCCATTGAAATCTGCTCCAATCATCAGTCTCTCACTCTTGGGTACATTCATCACCACTTCATCCAACTCACTCCAAAATTTTTCTTTCTCATCCATCGCACACCCAACTTATGGAGTATATGCACTAACGACATTCATTATTACAACATCAATTTCCAGCTTCATAAACATCACTCTATCCGACACTCTTTTAACCTCCAATACACTCATAGCATACTGTTCCTTCAGGATAACCCCTACGCCATTTCTCCTCCCCTCCACACCATGATAAAACAATTTGAACCCGCCTCCAATACACCTGGCCTTGCTCCCCTTCCATCTGGTCTTTTGCACACACATTATACCAACCTTCCTTCGGTCCATCATATCAGCTAGCTCTCTTCCTATACCAGTCATACTGCCAACAAAGTTCCGACCCTCACTATCACAGTCCTAGCCTTTACCTGCCTTCAGGCATGCCTTCCTATACCCCCTACACCCCCCCTTACTAAATATACCAACTCCGAGAACACACTACCGTGGGGGTAAGGGGCAAAGTTCAAGTAGATGGCCAAGTGTTCACTAACCTCGCGGGTAACATCGGCTTTGGGAATGTTGGTAATCTGAAGTGTCGATTGAAAGCATGTCAGGGAAGTGGACTGTCAGTAAACTGAAGGTAACCCACATATACTTACATACAAATATTTCAAGTACGGGCATTAAAAGCCCTTCTAGCTTGCCAATATACCATAACACTTGTTCCCATAATAAGTTTCCAGGCTGATAAAACTATCTAAACCAGTACTTGCTTTAATGTAATTTGGTAGTCTGTTTCATGCATCAGCTACTCTGTCAAAGAACCAAGTAGTACATTTCTCATACCTATCGAATCTTCTACATAGGTTGTTCTGATGATTCTTTACTACTTTTTGATAACCCCAAACATTCCCAGAGGTAGTTGTCTCTAAATGCCCTATATACTTAAATAAGATCTCCTCTAAGATAGCTATAAAAGACACTGTACAAGTTCAGATATTTTAGTCTTTCATAATAACTTAAATTTTCACATCCATGGATGCCCTTGGTATATTTATGATGTACTCTTTCCAGTTTGTTTTTCATTTTGTTATTCCATACTCAAGTTTGGGTCTAATGTAACTAACAATGACGTCATCATTTTTGATTTCCCCAGACTTTATACATCTTTTTATGCAACCTATTGTTCTATAACTATCATTAACCATTTGACTGATATGATTAGAAAAACTCATAGCTGAATCTACCCATACACTGAGGTCCTTAAATGAGTCTACAGTTTCAATCACTGTGTGCTGTATTAAATATTCACCTTTCAGTTTATGTCTCCCAAATCTCATATGCTTAGTTTTTGATGTATTTATCAGCATATTATTCTCCTGTGCCCAAATGGCAAATTTAGTAAAGTTATTTTGCAGAAATGCTTTATCTGTAACATATGTAATCAGTTTACCTAAGTTCAGGTCATCTGCATATAGGCAGTAGAACACCTCAGAAGAAAAAGTAAGGGCCTAGGACAGAGCCCTGTGGGACACCTTCACTGCAACCAAGGATTTCCCCTATACATTTGCTGTATGATACTTGCCATGTCCTATTTGTAAGCCATGCAGCTATCCATCCTATCAAGAGTACATCAATACCTAGTTGTACTAATTTATTGATCAGTGTATATGTATGACTCTGTCAAATGCTGAAATTACATCTATTATAAATTACATCAGAGCACACTTTTTCATTCATAGCTGTTATTATATTGTTATAGAACATCATGTTACAGGTGGTAATGTATCTGTTTTCTACATATGCATGCTGATATATGGTTTCAAGTCCCAACCTATCCATTTTTTGACAATAACTTATCCAATATTACCTTCTCCATTATTTTTCCACAACATGAAAGTAAACTTAAGGGTCTATATGACTCTGGGTTTGTCCTACTCCCCTTTCCCTTGAAGACAGGTTTAATAAGCACATGACTCCAATCTTTAGAATCTCCCCATATTTGCATGACCTAGTGAATAATAGATATAATGGTACTGTTAAGTTCTTGCTGAAGTGTCCTTAGGTCATTGTTACTAATTCCATCTCCTCCGTGTGCTTTGGATCCAGTTTGCTCAGTTCTTTTTCAATATAATCTAATTTGATTCCAGTATCTGGGGTTACCTGGATCTCACTAGGACAACTTATTACACCTTTTGTGGAGCCAAACTGTTTTGCATAAGATTTTGTAAATATATCTATAATCTGTTATGTCTGAGAATACATTTTAGAATCTGCACGCAGTTTATCAATTTGTGCGTCTTTACTCCTTCCACATCTTGTGTATCTATAAAAAGGTTTTCTATTATGCTCAATATCTTTATATAAATTTTCTTCAAAATATTTCTTGGTCTTGTCTCACACTATGCTTAATCTGTTTGTCAAGCTTGTTTATTTTTTCAAAGTTGTAGTTCGACTTCTCTTCCATTTTTTATATTTTTTTGGCTCTCACCTTGATCAGATACCTTGTTCTTATGGAAATATATCCCCTGATGTCGTATGCCTAGATGCTGATGTTAAACATTTTCCTGATTATTTGCACTCAAACAATTTGTCTTTCAAAACATTCCACATTCCATCTGCAGTTTTTCCACTGAACATCTCACTCCAGTTAGTTTTACATAGTGACTGTTTTGCTTCCATATAATCTGTAATTAACCTTCCGTGCATTGGCTTAGATTTCAGTTTAACAGAATTATCAAGCAACAAATTAATCTTTATAACCCCATGATCACTGCACATCAATGGTGGTAAAACTTGACTTGAAGTAATAGTGATTTCTTTAGGAACACAAACAAGTCTAGTATGTTCCGTCCCCTGGTAGTTTTTCTTTTACAATCCGAAGCAATTTTTGTTCCTGAATATATGTTGTGAATACTTTCCTTACTAATCAATATTATTCCAGTCTGTTTCTGGTAAATGTAAGTCCTCAGCTAATATTATTCTTCCCTCCTGTGTTTTATGCAAATAATGTATGAATTCCTCTAGGTCATCTGCACTTGACTTTGGTGGTCTATACACTCCAACAATTGTTATATGTTCCAGGGTTGTTTTTATTGTCACAGTTACACAGTCTATAATATTGTTGTTATCACCGAACATGTAATAATCACAGGTCTCATAATTATCTTAAATCCCTATCATAACACCTCCACCTGATTTTTTTGTTAGAATATCTGTTACAGTAAAAACATTTATACCCTGACAGAACTGGTTTCAAGTCATTGTTCTTCAACCATGTTTCACAAACAATAACATCAATCTTGTGGGAACATAATAAATTTTCCAATAAAAACCTTTATTATTAATGCTCCTAGCATTGCTAACCATCAGAGATGCATCAAATATTGCTATCTGTGAACTGTTAAATTTTTGATCTGGCAAAACTCCTGCCTGATGTTTGTCAAATATTGTAAAATATCTGCTGCAAAAATTCTCTTCCCAGATCTTGACAAATGCACACCATCCTGTCTGAACACATATGTGCCGAAAACTAGGCATGGATACTCTACACATTCCCATTTTTTTAAAAAAGGACATTTTTTCCATGTAGGTATTTACCCAAAAAATATTTTCATTGACAGTAACCTTACTATCCTTTCTATAGGTGATTTGTGAAAAATAGATCCTAACACCAGTACAAGCTATACTATTTAAGAGGGTAGTTAGTTTCTTACTAACAGTCAGAGAATCCTTGCGGATGACATCATTTGTACCATCATGAATAAAAACAGATTCGTACTTCCACACATTAAGGCATTCCAAGACTTTTATATGTAAACCAACAAAGTAGCACTGAGTAAAGAGCCTTCCACCGATAATCAAATCCAACAGTCCAAAAACAGAGGCGGCTCAACACGACCAATTAAAATAATAAAAATCTTTAATACTGCAGCAAGTAAGCGCTTTCACATTTCAAGAACACTTCATCAGACTTAAATTAAAGTCTGATGAAGCGTTCTTGAAACGTGAAAGCGCTTACTTGCTGCAGTATTAAAGATTTTTATTATTTTAATTGGTCATGTTGAGCCTCCTCTGTTTTTGGACTATTCCAAGACTTTTCTCACATCTTCTATTTTTTCTCCTGGCAAGCATAACACTATTCGATGTTCGTTATCTTCTCTGCAAATATAAGTATCAGTTCCTCTAATAATTGAATCTCCAATTACAAGAATATCTTTGCTGGTCAGCTCTGAAGAATCTTCAGCTTCTAATACAGTAATATCTGCTCTGTCAATTGTTATGAAGGATAGATCTTCACCATTAGTCTTATTAATTCAACTGTTTTCAATGTATATTAAATTCTCATCCAGCTGGTATTGTAAATCCACAGCTTGAGCCATGCAGTCAACATCTGTCTTTCTCTTTTTTTTTCTTACAGTAATGTTCTTCAATCCTTCCACATTCAATTTAGATTGCTTCTTTTTCATCTGCCCCTTGCCTCTTCTTTCTACCTTCTCTGTTGGAAAAATGATGTCTTCTTCTGTAGACTGAAGATTTTCTGATAGAAAAATATCATCATTCCCTGCGACCTGTGTGTTACATAACAAAACAGAATCCTTTTTACTACGTATTCTCTTTCCTTTACAGACATTAATCAGTTTCTTTTTTTCCTTGTTATTTGTTGTGAACTTCTTCCTTTCTTTTTTTGTTTCCTTCTAAACAAACTGGATCCTTAGATTGCTGAATGCTTGCATCCAGAATTCCAAAGTTGTTAGGGGCATTGTCTTGTTTCATAGGGGTTGTATGATTTTTGCAGACAATAGCTGCATCATTTCCTAAATGTGTTCTATTTGTTCTATGCCTAACAATATTTATTTCATCAGTCCAGTCATTAATACATGAAACAGTTCTCCAGTCCATGCCAAGTGCACAAGTGCAATCATCATCAATAAGTCTAGATTTATTTCTAACAATGGTAAGCAAATCATCCAACTTTTGGCACAAGGAACACAGATCACCAGTGCTATCAGCTGTTACCTTTAAATATGCATAGCATTTATTACACTGTACAAGATATTCATGCATTAGCAAATCATTAACTGCATACTCATTTAAGGAATCAATATTCAGCTTCAAATGAATAAAATATTATAAAAGAAAAGAATAACCAAAAACAGTAACTACAGAATTCAAAGAGAATTTAAATCAACTTCTATGACACAAAATCACACCAGGTATATACAACTAAATAATAAATTAAGTACAGTAAAGTTGTTCTGACCATACAAGCTCTGCAAGCCGGACAAAAGTTGTAACTCCTTTACGTTGCATGCAAAGACACAGTAGCTTCTACTATCACTGTCAGTCATACTTTTTAACAGTAAACATCAATAAATCACAAACCAATGTAGGATTGTTTATTTATGCTCAGGATTTTCATCTCTGCAGTCTGTATGAATTTATAGCTGTCTATGCCCCTTGGGGTGGCTAGAGCTTGCCTGTCTAAAACCTCCCCCTTTCTAACAACAACAGTGAAATTAAAGGTAAACCAACAAAATATGAATCAAAGTAAGTCTTGTTAACAAGCTATCCCTTCCTACCTACAAACAGTTAAAAAACAGTGATAACAAATACAATATAGATTCAAATAAAACTTTTCTTACCAGCCAACTCCATAGCAAATCACAAACCAAGGTAGGATTACTTAGATATGCTCAGAATTTTCCTCTCTGCATTCTATGTGAATTTATAGCTGTCTAAACTCCTTGGGGTGGCTAGAGCTTGCCTGACTAAAACCTCTCCCTTTCTAACAACAGTGAAAGGTAAAACAACAAAATATGAATCAAAAGAAGTATTTTTAACAAGCTATCCCTTCCCACCTACAAACAGTTAAAAACAGTGATAAGAAATACAGTATAGATTCAAATAAAACTTCTTTTACTGGTCAACTCCACAGTAAATCACAAACCAAGGTAGGATTGTTTAGATATGCTCAGGATTTTCCTCTCTGAAGGTTAGGCATCGGGCTGGCAACTCTGCACCGTAAAAACCATTGCCAATCATTAGCAGATCGGTGATCCGCTGTGGTGACCCCTATCCTGGAAAAGCTGAAAGAAGATTTAGTCTTTATGAATTTATAGCTCTCTAAGCCTCTTGGGGTGGCTATAGCTTGCCTGTCTAAAACATCTCCCTTTCTAACAATGGCAAAATTAAAGGTAAAACAACAAAATATGAATCAGAAGAAGTATTGTTAACAAGCTATCCCTTCCTACCTTCAAACAGTTAAAAACAGTGATTAATGCAATATAGATTCAAATAAAACTTCTCTCACCTGTCAACTCCACAGTAAATCACAAACCAAGGTAGGATTGTTTAGATATACTCAGGATTTTTTTTAGTTTCAGTTTAATGCTTTCCAGGAAAAGTCACAGTACAACTACAAATGAATAATAAAATGGAACAAAAGCAACAGGTATAACAATAACAATCAATAGCGGCAGAATAATATAGAAATAAGATGAATGCATAATATAAAAATACATAAATAGAATACATTAATGTTAAATATGAAATACTAAAACAAAGAAAAATACAGCTGTTCTGAAGTAATATTTACAGAGGAGGAGTGAAGCATTTATTACACATATGTTAAAGCATTACGTATTGTCCATAATGATAAATATAAAAACATATATGTGAAACACATGCATTCACAGGATCAGAGGAAATACAGTGCAATTGAGTCACATGATCATTTATTCCTTGGCAATAGCCACCGTCATGCTATAGCCTACTTCTCATGAAGGTCAAAGCAGATAAGTCCCAGAGTAATTTATGGGTACCCAATCTAGTCATTCTCGTTTAATCTGAAGGATGCTAGGGTTATACTTTGTTTAACTTGCAGAAAAAAAGTTTGTTCCAAGGTAGAGAAGGCATTGGGTAACAAATGTGTCTTTGGACACTCTAAGTTGGCCCTAGGTGTGAGTGTGTGTGCGAGTGTGTGGTAAACCTCCAAGGAGGGTTGGGCCTCTGGCTACCAACCCGACCCCATAGAACCTATAACTGCTAGAGAATCAATGAGTGCTGGAGGGTGCTCGTTGCCCGAGGTGCTGAAAGGCATGGTGTGGACACAAGAGAAAGAGAGAGAGAGAGACAGAATGCATATTTTATTTATGTGCTGGTGGACATTTAATTCCTAAGTTCTAGTACTAGTGGAGGTATTTGACCTGTAAAGATAAATGAGGTCTAGGAGGATGGGTTCCTAATGACATGAAACACAAGGCAAAGATCACCATGTAACATCCTCTAAGTAACAAAATAAAGGGATAGTGCTTTAAGCTTTTTTTTTTGGTAGCACAGGGACTTTAGGCTAACAGTCTTCTTGGTTAGTAACCTCAGGGACCTTTCCAGTAGCTTAATATGTCAAGAAAGGTACATCCCCTATGGGGCGGTCTACTCTATAACTAGTCTAATTAGGATTACACACAAATTGTAGCTTGCTACAGATCCCCCACCATACCCCAAGATTCTCACTACACCTTCCTAAACATACTGGAAAATATTAAGATACAACCAAACACCCTAATACTAGGTGATTTCAACTACCCTGCCATTAATTGGGAAAACTATTCAGGTACCAACTCCTTTTCCCAACGGTTCTTGGAATTCATAAATTCTAACGCCCTGGATCAACTAATCCATTGTCCCACCAGGGGCTCCAATATCCTAGACCCGGTTATTACCAACATGGGAGATAGATGCTCCACACCAGTGGTCACCCCCTCATTGGTCAGGTCTGACCATAAGCAAATCACCCTTGACATCCACATCCCACCCCCACCCCCCAGTAAGGAAACCTCCTTAAAAAAACTTCTCCAAAGCCAGCTTCATGCTACTGAAGTCAGAAGTGACAAACTTCACAACACCCATGCAGACAGGATCTGGAAGTTCGACTGCAGAATCCTACACTAAGGCACTCTATGAGCACATCCACTCGTGCATGAATCGCGATATCCCAAATAGAACCAAGATGCTCTTCTCCAAAAAAAGGAAGCCGATCTGGTGGTCCCCTGCTATAAACAAACTATACAAGTGAAACCAACGTAGAATGCAAACCAAAATACAAAAATGAAAAAAGTAACGGACTCCTTGCACCAGCAAACAACCAGCTGATAAAATCTTAACGCAATTTTATTATTTTGACAAGCGTTTTCGCCACAAGTGTAATGTGGCTTCTTCAGAGAAAAGTTTTTAAATTGAACAACCATATTAGGGCACGCTCAAAATAAATACCACTAGGAAAGGAAATGACATTACAATAACATCACATAGTAAATTCATATATACTAAAAATGAAGTGATAATACTTCAAGTAAAAATAAATACTTAAATTTATAACAACAAAAAAATATTTTATATTATATAATAATATTGTAATAAAAAATATTATGATAAAAAGCTAACTCTATGTTAGAAACCTACTCAGTCCTTAAATTGTATTATATGGGAGAGAACAAGGCTATACTAAATACCCTGACATTGGTGAAAGATTACAAGACAAAATTATTTAATTAATGTTATTATACCTAGTGACAATTTAGGCAAAAACTTTCACGAGATTAAGAGTCGGCTACTAACTAGCAGTATAAAGACAAAGAACTGTCTAGACTATTAGTAATGCTACCTAAAGTAGCTTCTTAGTCTTAATACTGCAGAGATGTTACAGTTTTCGTTAAGCCCTGGATGACAGAAGGCATTAGTTCTTAACTGCCACTCTAACTCGCGGGTTTCCAAAAGTAATGAAGTGGGACCCCCACGAATGTTAGTTGCCACTTGATCAATGGCCATAAATGAAAAAGAATGGCCTGGGAAATCGTCCACGTGCTTTGCTAAAGCATTAGTGTCAATTTTTTTCTTTATAGCGTACATATGCTCATAGACCCGGTCGTGGAGCCTACGATCGGTCTTACCTATATAAAAGGAGGGACAGCACTCACAGAAGGCCACGTACACTATAGATTTACTCTCACAATTAAGTGGAAATTTTATAGTGTACTTCCTATCTCTTATTCTGTATGTCTGTCCCATCCTAACTTTATGGCACCAATTACAGAACCCACAGGTGGACATGCCAGTCCTTTTATTGAACTCTTTACTACACAAATCTCTTTGCAAGAGTTCTTTAAGATTATTGTTCCTTTTAAAGGTAAAATTAGGTGATAAACCCAATTTCTCTGTCAAACCGGAACTACTCAAAATGAATTGCCAGTTCTTCCTTATTATAGCCATAATGGCTCCAGAATTAAAGCTATAAGTAGTGACGTAACTCAAAGAAAAGTCACGTCCATTGTTAGGACTGGTACTACAGAGTTGTAACTCAATTGTAGTATTAGGTGAGTTTACCGTAACCGGTGCCAAAGGGTCAGAGCTAGCTTGAACTTGATGCAAAATAGGTTTAAAGAAACCACTTAACCTCTTATTTTGGACCTCAGAAATGAGCTCATCAATCAGATGTCTCGGATAGCTTCTGTTAAAAAACATATTACCGAGCTGCTCACATTCACTCTGAAAATCGGCCAACGTACTGCACATTCTCACCGCTCTAACCAGCTGACCCTTTACAATGGCCCTCTTTTGTTTAAAGGGGTGCTGGCTCGAAAAATGCAGGAAAGAATTGCAGTACGTGGGCTTTCTGTACACATTTGAGACATAAGTATTTGTATCACCTTCCTTGCGTAATCTCACATCAAGGTAATCAATATCTGTCTCAGAAAACCTGAATGTGAATCTTAAAAAATCCGTTGTACGATTAAGTAAGTCAACGAAATTACAAGCTTCGGTAAGACTACCCCGAAATAAGATAAAAATGTCGTCGAGGTATCTCGCGTAAAATCTAACAGGGGCCATCAAATCCGAAGAGGAGAAAAGAAATTTCTTTTCCCAGTACCCCATAAAGAAATTAGCCACAGATGCTCCGCAAGGTGACCCCATGGCGACACCTTTTTTCTGCAGATAAAGTTTCTTGTCAAACAAGAAATAGTTACATGTTAGAACAACATCCAAGATCTCAGTAACCAAGTCAATTTCTGTTTTGGAAGCTCCAAGATCACCAAGTAAGAGGGCTAACCATTCCAAAGCTTCCTGGTGGGGGATTGAAGTATATAAATCAACAACGTCGATGGTGAGAAAATTATTCTCACCATCGAATGCCAAGCCATTAATGCTTTCCAAGAAAGACCAAGAGTCCTTACATATCCTAGGAAGATGTTTCAAATACTTAGAAAGGATCTTATCAACCAGTTTGGCACTTGGGTACGTCATTGAGCATCTTCCATCAACTAAGGCCCTCATGGGCGGGTTGTTAACGTCCTTATGGACCTTAGGAATGCCAAACATGACAGGAAGTTTGGACAAAGTTATATCTATATAGTTGTAAGTGTCAAGGTCTATCTTACCACCCAAGAACAAGTCACGAAAGAGACCTCTCATCATATTATGGGAGCGGTGTATCTCGTTAATGGAAGCTTCGGTGTAGGCTGGGGTGTCCAACACGGGAAGCATTTTGTCCGTGTACATGGAGTTGTCAAAAATGACCAATCCACCACCCTTATCTGGTTTAATTAACCTGACAGGATGGCGGCAAAGGTCATCCAAAAGGGATGCCTGTTCTTTTGTAATGTTGTATTTGAAGGCTCCAAGGCTAGAACGGTGCTCATCAAACAGATGCCTAAAATCAACCTCGCAAACTCTCTCAAATAACTGGAGAGATGGGTGAAGTGGCGGATTGAAAACACTGGGCAACTTCAAAGAATCCTGAGTGGTGTCCGGACTATTATTGAAAAGTAACTTCAAATTAAGCTTCCGGACAAAACACTTTAACTCAAGGATCTCTTTTGGGATGTCACCAGTTCTACTAGGGACGGAAGTATAGCCGAGGGCTAGTAATTCAACTAATTCGTCTTGCAGTTCTAACCCTGTAAAGTTATAGATTTTAAAATCATGTTTATGGTTAAGAATGATTCTGGGTACACCTTGTTCTTGATGAGGACTGATTATATTAACCAGGGTACCAGTACTAATGTTCTCAAGATCGTTTATTTGTTCCGAGTCGTTACTACCAAGAGAAATACCCCTGGCATAAATAGAATTAGAGTTACAGGAAAGCAATTCTAATTCACCCTCCTGTTCGATTGACGCCGAAACTTCTGTTTGCCTAAAAAATTATTATTGTAACTATTTCTATTGTTAAACGAATTGTTTCTTTTGCCTGAATTATTATTATTATTACCTGGGTAATTCTTTTTAAACCCTTTAATTCTTTCACTGCGTCTTAGACCCCCTTCCTCCTCCACAAAGTTAGTCTCATCGGCGAAAGTGTCATCAGGTTCAGTATTAACAACTGAGTCCACTTGGGCCTGAATAGTGTTAAAATTCGTGGAGTCGGAATAATGGAGTTTGGGGTAAGCAGTATTATCAGAGTAAGCCTTTCTGTCCCTCACAAGTTTCTTACCCTTGTTTAATTTTAACTTAACCAACAAGGAATCAATACTTGTCAGAGTGCGGTCATAGTCAAATTTATACCTTGTAAAATTCAAGTCCGCCCTCATTTCCTTGTCCAAAACGTCAATTTCATTTAATAACACACTGACATATTGACTATAATGTTTAACAATTAGCTCCATCAACAAGACACCCTGCTGTTGGAATAAGTCTTGCAATTCATTATAAAAACAAGCATCAATAAGTAACCCAGATGGTGAAAAGTTACTACATAAACCTTTCGGAACAAGCTTCTCATGTATACACTGTTTAAAATATCCAATCTCAAGCTGAAGCTTTTTCAGCCTAAGAATTTTACTATCAAAGATTTTTAACTTGTCCGCTAAAAGTTCATTAGAAAGGACTTGCCTATGAAGTCCATCCGTAACAGTATTCGTCTGTGTGAATTGAAATTTCTCAGTATTGTTCATCCATTCCGTTAAAACGAATGGACGACTGGTATTAAAGTCTTGCCCTGTGTTAGGACCAGTGATGTCGGCAGAACCAGTCTGTTGATTAAAACTAGTGTGTAAGACATACGGCACAGGCTGAGCAACAACATCATTAAATGGTCGCCCATCACAGTTAGATGTGCGCGCCCTAACAACAGGGCCAGCAACATGGTCAGAAACAGTAACAGTACCTTGAATATTTCCCAAACGGGAGCTTCCTGGATTAGAAGAGCCAAGGAGTTGAATCGCTGGGACCGAAGGACCAAGGCTGTTTGTGGAACCAAGAGGTTGAGCAGCAGGGACGGAGAGACCGGAACTAACAGTTGAACAGTTCCTTTCAAGTCCGGAGTAAGTAGACCCTGAGATGGAAGCCGCGGCCCGGCTTGTCACTAGGTATAATAACATTAATTAAATAATTTTGTCTTGTAATCTTTCACCAATGTCAGGGTATTTAGTATAGCCTTGTTCTGTCCCATATAATACAATTTAAGGTCTGAGTAGGTTTCTAACATAGAGTTAGCTTTTTATCATAATATTTTTTACTACAATATTATTATATAATATAAAATATTTTTTTGTTGTTATAAATTCAAGTATTTATTTTTACTTGAAGTATTATCACTTCATTTTTAGTATATATGAATTTACTATGTGATGTTATTGTGATATCATTTCCTTTCCTAGTGGTATTTATTTTGAGCGTGCCCTAATATGGTTGTTCAATTTAAAAACTTTTCTCTGAAGAAGCCACATTACACTTGTGGCGAAAACGCTTGTCAAAATAATAAAATTGCGTTAAGATTTTATCAGCTGGTTGTTTGCTGGTGCAAGGAGTCCATAAACAAACTATACAACAGAAGGAAGAAACTGTTGCAGAAAAGAGGAAAATCCCAGGATGCAAAAAACTCCCTCACCAGCCTCAGTAAGAAGCTGAGATCCCTCATAAAATCCTCAAAAGCTAGTTACGAAAATAAAATTGCCAAAGATTCCAAAGACAACCACAAGGCATTCTATAGTTATGTCAAGAATCTAAATGGCAATGCTCAGATCTGCTCTGAACTACAACAGAATGGCTTTAAATATACTGATCCCAAGGATATTGCCAATATCCTGGCAGATCAATTTAGTGCCAACTTCACTCCCCTCTCACCCCCTAAAGTGCCCATCTCAATACCAAAAGATTGCCATATTCCGATAATCACAGCCACAAAGGTAGAAACAGCACTCTCCAAAGCTAAGAATACAGCATCCATGGGACCAGATGACATCCCAGGCTGTGTACTACATGACAAACAAAATGAAATGGCACCCCACCTAAGTGACATGTTTAATTATAGCCTCACCTCAGGCTTTGGGCCCACTGAGTGGCGCACAGCTACAGTTATCCCACTCCACAAGGGAGGATCCGCCTTGGATCCCGGGAACTACTGTCCCATCAGTCTGACAAGCCTGATCTGCAAGGGCATGGAACGCATTATCATGGAACTTATAAACAAAGACATTGGCAACCTCCAGACACTGGACCCCGCCCAGTTTGGGTTTGTGAAGGGCCGATCTTGTCTCTTCAAATCGGTCTCCAGAGCTGTGGACGAGGGTAAGGAGGTCCACACAGCCTATCTGGACCTCGCCAAGGCCTTCGACACCATCCCCCACTCTGGAATCATAGATAAATTTACTAAGCTGGGCATAAATCCCTACATCACTCGATAGGTTGCCAACTGGCTTATTGACAGAACCCAGACTGTAAAAGTAGCCAACTCCAAATCCAGCTCTAGACAAGTGACAAGTGGAGTACCTCAGGGTTCAGTCCTGGGACCACTCTTGTTTGGCATCTACTTCTCTGAAGTACAGGCCAACATTAAGGGACTCTGGCTAACAAAGTTTGCAGATGACTGCAAACTGGGAGCCATTATTGAATCCCCAAATTATGTGGATATTCTACAAACGGGCCTTACAGAAACAGATGCCTGGTGCCAGAGCCATGGGCTCAAGCTTAATGCCAAGAAATGTATAGTCATCTCCTTTGGAAAAAAACATGTACCCATGAACTACCACATAGGTGGCAGGACACTAAACATTGAAAGTGTGATGAGAGACTTAGGGACACAAGTGGACAGTGGTCTCATTTTTGATAACCACATCACCACAACAGTCAGGAAATCCTTCTATGTGGCACACCTCATCACTAAGGGCTTTTCATCCAGAAAAAAGGAGGTCATTGTCCCACTGTACTCATCCCTCATTAGACCCATTATAGAGTATAATGCCCCATTTGGTATGTACCTCACAAGACATCTGCAACAGCTGGAAAGCCCACAGAAATACCTCACTAAAAGAATCACAGGCCTAAAGCAGATGCCATATGCTGACCATCTAAAAAAACTCCAGCTATATTCTGTGGCATATCGTCTACTCAGAGGCGATCACTGCTTAACATACAAGGCCATGTCAAACCCTGAGCTGTTGGACATGCTCCACTTAAAGAAATCCCAATCCCTCAGAACCACAGGCTCCAGGGATCTAAACCTTATCATCACATTAAACAAAACATGCTGGGGGGGATAGGTTCCTGACCCAGAGACTCCCCATTCTCTGGAATAGACTGCCCATACATGTCAAGCAGAGCACCTCATTGGCCCTCTTCAAAAGGAACCTTGATGATTGGATGGGAGATAGGAAATTCACCCCGGGGATCATGTCAGTCACCCTGCTAGACAGGCGCCCAGAGAAGTAAATATTGTGGGAAAAAATTTCCAGGGAATTGTTATGGCTAGGCTTGCATAGGCCTTAGGGCCGATAGCCTAGTACCAACCTATGAACCTATGAACAAGGAATATAACTTCTTTTTATATTAGTTTTGCTAAACAGAAGGATTTTCTTACTATTGCTGCTACATAGTGGTTGAAGAAAATGGAATTATCCACCTAGCTTCCAAGATCTATAACTACATTAATCATTTTGGGGTAAGGTACTGGCTATACTGTACATTGAGGGAGAGAGTTGCTTACCAAATACGATAATACTACACTTTCTGCATTTAATTGTAGCCTTTTTCCCCATATACCATTTGTTTACAAGGGTTTTTCCTCCTTTAATGAATAGATATCAGACAGAGATCGGACAGTAATGCCCATTTTGTCAAATCTTCTTTGATACCCATTCATTACGGTAAGAACCAAATCTTGTAAACAAGTGGTACATAGAAAAGTGAGCTAAAATTAAATGCAAAAAAAGTGTAATATTGTCGTGTTTGGTAAGCAATTCTCTCCCCCACACACAGAGTACGGTCAATATCCTATGGCAGAATGATAATGTAGACAAGGATCTTGGAAGGTGGATTGACAATTTCCTCCCTTTGAACCACTGTGTTCTAGTTCAACTGTATTGTTTTAAATCTTTCCATGATACATTCATTTTGAATTTTGGCTGCCACTCAGTTCTTTCACCAGATGGTGAGCCAAAACTGGGTCTATATATGCAGGGTGCATTGTTCTTCGTTTGCAGAATACACCTGGTCACTAATGGAGAGTTTTTGCCTGTAATAATGATCAGTGTCTTACCATTATTGTTTTGAAGATAAAGGTAGCCAAGAGAAGAATGGCTTTAACAATATCTAAGGGCCAATGAGTCTTTTGCTGAAGCAGAAGGTGATAGGTTCATGAATTAGAAAAGAAAAACAAAACAAACCTACAAATTTTCAGTACAACTTGCAGAAAAAGTGTCTTGATGCCTCAGAAAATGGCACTAAGGGAAGGCTCTATTCCAGCTTATGTATGAGTTCATGCATAGTTAATGTTTTATGACCTAAAAGTGAAAGAAGCTGTGAGACCATATAACATAGTCTTAACAGGTACAAGGTATTTTGTACCACTTTCTCTATGAATTCTGAAGGGGAGAGTAAGGTCCATAATAAAAATAGGTTATGTAATTAGGCATATGAAATAAACAATATATACTGAAGGACTTGCATGTTATCTGAAATCAACAGTGTTTAGCTATAGTTAAAAACTTCCAGGTCACATACAAAAATGGGAGAACTTTTATGTGACAAAAAACTGAAGAACCACAATACAGATAAGAAATACGCAGTTTTTATAAAGGGCCATTTCACCAGCAGCCATAATGGAATTTGCAAATATTTTAAATAAGAAAAGTAATTTAAAGTAGACATTATTCATAGAGAAATTGTCACCCCATTTTAATTGCAAATGAACCTTTATGCTGCAGCATACATTTTTGCTACTTATTTTAAGAAAAATGAACTTACAGTTTAAATCAAAACTTGCAGAACACCCAAGTGACATTACAAAAGAGAGACAAAGGATTTGCATAAACATTTGTTGAAAAAAGTAGATGCAGATTTATCTTCATCAGAATAAACAGAATCTATGAGACATACAAAAAGAGGATTACTGCGTTTACACTCAGATGTCTTGAAAAGCTAATATTTCTGACTTGAACACACAGCTAAAATATGGTGGATAATCTCTATGTGTCACTGCCATCTAGTGGAAATGCCTCTGCAACAATAAGGCCATATGAAATGTTGTAATGCACATTCACCTTCCCTTTGAAAACAGTACTGTACTGTAAGATGTTTATGTAAAACACTTGAGAAAAAAAGATGTGGACTGTTTAGTTGAAAAGAGGGAATTTTCTGTAATGTGCTACTTGAACCTATATGTTTGTAAAAACAAAACATAAATTTTGTTCTTCTTTCGGCTTTTCCCGGTTAGGGGGTCACCACAGCAGAACTCCAGTCTGCTAATGATTGGCAGTAGATTTTTATGGTGCCAAGGTGTCAGCTCGACACCCAACCTTCAACGAAGGCATGCCCATTTCACGCATGTCTTTCAAAAGCCACTTGACTGCAGGGAGGACATGCAGAGTCGACACAGAAGGTGCTCCAGCCGAGAATCGAACAGAAGAACCCTCTTGCTGTGAGGCAACAATGCTACCGTTGCACCACTGCAGCTCAAAACAAAACATAAACATAATATATTTAATTGAGTACTTAGAATTCTGATGCAACCAAAAAATTCTGCACATTATAATGTTTTTGTGGACTCAGTATATATTATATGAGAAACAGATGCATGCATTTTCACAGCTCAGTGAAACCAAAGATTTAAAACAAGATGGAGGTGGAGATATAATATGCATTTTAAATGCACAAATATAATTCGAGAACACTTCCAGAGTATTTTCCTGACTCTACTCAAGCACATATAATGGTTATTTGTGGCAGCACAAAAACAATTTCTATCCATTAGAAGAACAGCAAACTGCTTCCTCCTTTTAGTTTATGGTTCATAGGTTCATAGGTTGGTACTAGGCTATCAGCCCTAGGGCCTATACAAGCCTAGCCATAACAATTTCCTGGCTATTTCTTCCCACACTATTTACTTCCCTGGACCCCTGTCTAGCAGGGTGACTGACGTGATCCCTAGGGTGAATTTCCTTTCTCCCATCCAATCATCAAGGTTCTTTTTGAAGAGGGCCAAAGAGCAACTCTGCTTGACATGTATGGGCAATCTATTCCAGAGTCTGGGGAGTCTCTGGGTCTGGAACCTATCCCTCCAGCATGTTTTGTTTATTGTGATGACAAGGTTTAGATCCCTGGAGCATGTGGCTCTGAGGGATTGGGATTTCTTTAAGTGTAGCATGTCCAACAGCTCTGGGTTTCACATGGCCTTGTATGTTAAGCAGAGAACACCTCTGAGTAGACGATATGTGACAGAATATAGCTGGAGTTTTTTAAGGCGGTCAGTGTAGGGCATCTGCTTTAGGCCTGTGATTCTTTTAGTGAGGTATTTCCGCGGCCTTTCCAGTTGTTGCAGATGCCTTAAGCGGTACATACCAAACGGGATGTTGTATTCTATAATGGGTCTAATGAGGGATGAGTACATTTGGACAATGACGTCCTTTTTTCTGGATGAAAAGCCCTTAGTGATGAGGTGTGCCACATAGAAGGATTTCCTGACTGTTGTGGCAATGTGGTTATCGAAGGTGAGACCACTGTCCACCTGTGTCCCTAAGTCTCTTATCACACTTTCGGTGTTTAGTGTACTGCCACCTATATGGTAATTCACAGATACATGTTTTTTCCCAAAGGGGATAACTATACATTTCTTGGCATTGAGCTTGAGCCCATGGCTCTGGCACCAAGCATCTGTTTCTGTAAGGCCCTTTTGTAGAGTATCCACATCATTTGGGGATTCAGTAATGGCTCCCTGTTTGCTGTCATCTGCAAACTTTGTTAGTCAGAGTCCCTTAGTGTTGGCCTGTACTTCAGAGAAGTAGATGCCAAACAAGAGCGGTCCCAGGACTGAACCCTGAGGTACTCCACTTGTCACTTGTCTGGAGCTGGATTTGGAGTCGGCTACTTTTACAGTGTGGGTTCTATCAGTAAGCCTGTTAGTAACCCATTGGGTGATGTAGGGATTAATTCCCAGCTTAGTAAGTTTATCTATGATTTCAGAGTGGGGGATGGTGTCAAAGGCCTTGTCAAGGTCTAGATAGGCTGTGTGGACCACCTTACCCTTGTACATGGCTCTGGAGACTGATTCAAAGAAGTCAATCAGGTTCAGGAGACAAGATCGGCCCTTCATGAACCCAAAATGGGTGGGGTCCAGTGTTTGAAGGTTGCCAATGTCTTTGTTTATAAGTTCCATGATAATACGCTCCATGGCCTTGCAGATAAGGCTTGTCAGACTGATGGGACAGTAGTTTCCAGGATCCAAGGTAGATCCCCCTTGTGGAGTGGGATAACTGTAGCTCTGCGCCACTCAGTGGGCATGAAACCTGAGGTGAGACTATGATTAAACATGACACTTTGGTGAGGTGCCAGTTCATATTGTAGTTCATGTAGTACACAGCCCGGGATGTCATCTGGTCCCATGGATGCTGTATTCTTAGCTTTGGAGAGTGCATTTTTTTACCTGTGTGGCCGTTATTACCGGAATTTGGCAATCTTCCGGTTATGAGATGGGCCATTTAGGAGGTGAGAGGGGGGTGAAGTTGGCACTGAATCACTCTGCCATGATTTTGGCAATATCCTTGGGATCAGTATATTTAATGCCATTCTGTTTTAGCTCAGAGCAGATCTGAGCATTGCCATTTAGATTCTTGACATAGTTATAGAATGCCTTGTGGTTGTCTTTGGAATCTTTGGCAATTTTATTTTTGTAACTAGCTTTGGAGGATTTTATGAGGGATCTCAGTTTCTTACTGAGGCTTGTAAGGGAGTTTTTTTCATCCTGGGATTTTCCTCTTTTCTGCAACAGTTTCTTCCTTTTGTTGTAAAGTTCGTTTATGGCAGGGGACCACCAGACTGGCTTCCTTTTTTTTGGATGAGAGCATCTCGGTTCTATTTGGGATGGCATGATTCATGCATGAGTGGATGTGTTCATACAGTACCTAGGTGTAGGATTCAGCAGTTGAACTTTCAGTTCCCGCCTGCATGGGTGTAATGAAGTTTGTCACTTCTGACTTGAGTAGCATGAATTTGGCTTTGGAGAAGTTTTTTATGGAGGTTTCCTTACTGGGGGGTGGGGGTGGGATGTGGATGTTAAGGCTGATTAGCTTATGGTCAGACCTGACTAACGAGGGGGTGACCATAGGTGTGGAGCATCAATTTCCCATGTTGGTAATGACCAGGTCTAGGATATTGGAGCCCCTGGTGGGACTATGGATTAGTTGATCCAGGGCATTGGAATTTATGAATTCCAAGAACCGTTGGGCAAAGGTGTTGGTACATGAGTAGTTTTCCCAGTTAATGGCAGGGTAGTTAAAATCACCCAGTATTAGGGTGTTTGGTTCTATCTTAATATTTTCCAGTATGTTTAGAATGGTGTAGTGAGAATCTTGGGGTATGGTGGGGGATCTGTAGCAAGCTACAATTTGGATTGCAGTCTTACCTAGTGTTAGTTGCACCTGGAGAATTTCAGATGCATTGTGTTGGGCAACTAGCCTGGTGGTGTGAATATCCTTGGTGAATATTGACACTCCTCCACCTTTAGTGTTTCGGTCCTGGTTTGGTGGCCAAAAAGTGTGGTAAGAGTGGATTCAGTTTTTGTGTGGTTTTGATAATATTAATGGGTTCTCTGACAAGGAGTTTTTTTATGTAAAATCATTCTTGTATTTCTCATAGTATCATAGGAGGTTACTAGGCTAATGACCCTAGGGCCCTTACAAGCCTAGCCAAGGTTTACCCTTACTTCTATGATCACCAACTATCACCTCTGTCCAAGAGGGACATAGATGGAACCCATGGGGTGAACTTATGGTTACCCATCCAATCATCTAGATTGCCTTTGAAGAGTACCAATGAGGTGCTCTGCTTGACATGAAGCTGGAGTCTGTTCCAAAGGTGTGGTAACCTCTGGGAGACAAATCTGTCCCTCCAGTAGGTTCCACTAATGTCACATATCAGATTAAGGCTATTAGAGTGAGTAACCTGTGTACCATTTGATGTATGGATATGCTGTATTTCCAATAAAGCAGGGTCAAAGATTGCCTTATATGTAAGGCAGAGATCTCTTCTGAGCAGTCTGTATGAAACAAAATGAAGTGACAGTGATTTCAGACAGTCCTCAAAGGACAGATGATGAAGACCTTGAATCTTCCTTGTGAGGAACCTTTGTGGTCTCAACAATTGCTGTAGGTGCTTAGAAAGGTACATACTAAAAGGGGCATTGTACTCAATTATTGGCCTGATGAGGGAAGAGTACAGGGAGGTTGTAATTTCTTTTTTTTCTTCTGGAGGCAATGCCCTTACTTATGAGATGAACAATACAGAATACTCTTCTTACCACTGTGGAGACATGGCAATCAAAGGTAAGGTTGTTGTCAACCTGTGTGCCCAGGTCTCTCACCATTAAGTGCATACTTAGGGTGTTGTTATTGATGTGGTAGTAAACAGGAACATCACTCTTACTGAAAGGAATGAAAATACATTTTTTGCAGTGAGTTTAAGGCCATGACTTTGGCACCAGTCATTTGTTTGTGTAAGTCCCTCTCGTAGGATGTTGACATCATTTGGAGATTCTATGATCACTCCCAGTTTGCAGTCACCAGCAAACGTCAACCACAGAACTTTACTTTTAGCTTGCACTTCGGAGAAATATATTCCAAACAGCAGAGGTCCCGGGACTGATTCCCGTGGAACAACACTGGTAACAAGTCTGCTGTTGGAGCCGATTCCCCTATTTTAACTATATGGGTTCTATCAGTGAGCCAGTTAATGACACATCTAATGATAGGGGGTTGATACTTAGCTGGGTGAGTTTGTCAATTATGCCTGAGTGCGGGATAGTGTGAAAAGCCTTGGCTAAGTCTAGGTAGGCTGTATGCACAGATTTCCCCTTGTCTAGGGCCTTGGTGACCATCTCGAAGAAGTCCACCAGGTTTAACAGGCATGATCACCCTTTGACAAATCCAAATTGACTCTTTGACAAATCCAAATTGAGTAGGTCAAGTGTTTGGAGGTTACCAAAGTTTTTGTTGACAAGGTCCATGATGATTCTCTCAATGGCCTTGCAGATAAGGCTAGTCAGGCTTATAGGTCTCTAGTTCCCAGGGTCAGTGGAAGCACCACCCTTGTACAAGGGGATAACTGTAGCCTTTTTCTATTCAGATAGGAGGAAGCCAGTGCTTAGACTTCAACTGAAAAAGAGTACCCAATGGCATTGCTAATTCTTGTTTGAGCCCATGTAAGACACAGCCTGGGATGTCATCAGGTCCCATGGATGCTGTGTTTTTGACCTTAGAGATGGCATTAACGACCTGCTCTTTAGAGATACAGGATAGAGGACAGGTGGTAGGGATGTCTTGGGGTAAGTGTGGTAGAGAAAGGGGAGTGAAGTTTTCACAGAACCTGTCGGCTAACAGGTTAGCAATGTCCAAAGGCTGTAGCAGTGAAAACACTCTTTGTGGTGCATTATACTATGCTGAATTTGTGACCAGGCAGTATTTTTTTTTGTAGAACAAGGAGCAAATAGCTAAGAATATTTCAGGAGGCATAAAGTATGTCACTCTGAAGACCACATGGGCATATGCATTGATTTGTTATACTGTGAATTATGCACATAATATGAATTTATATGCAAGAATACTAGTGCTATTGCACTTATAAAACTGTAATATATGTACTACTTGCTTCTGTGAACTACTGCATATTGCTGAATGAATTGAGTGACAATATGCTCTGGCAACTAAAAGGAACTTAGTCCCTTCGATGCTATTGGATAGCTACAGGACAAGAAAATTGTAGATTGGATAACTGAAGGCATAAATATGATTGGATGTAGCAAGAAGCAGGATTTATGCTGTATGCAAATCATTAACCTTGTTGCTATTGGATAGCTTTCCCACTAGGAAATCAGACATTTGATACTTTGAGATACAATAATGATTGGCTTACAGCAATACACAGGAGATATGCTGTATGCAAAATAATGAGTTT
This sequence comes from Protopterus annectens, assembly GCF_019279795.1. Lineage (NCBI taxonomy): Eukaryota > Metazoa > Chordata > Ceratodontiformes > Protopteridae > Protopterus > Protopterus annectens. Next base: position 880,847,043 of record NC_056729.1, read on the forward strand.
CCATTGGTTATGACTATGTATCTGGAACATTTATTGGTTTATTCTGTCTTTAAATCTAGGGTGAGGACAGCCAAGACACATGATCTGATGAAGGCTAGTAAGCCGAAAGCGCTTATCCAGGAATTTTACTGTGCTCCTGTTTTTGTTGATTTTACTGAAGATTAAAGTCTGTTTTTAATATTTTTACAGCTGTGGTGGAACCGAGGATTTTTTCCTACTACATTTCTACATTTATGCTCGGAGCCTTCAGCAATACAGCTACGTTTTCTTTATTTTAATTGGTTTCCTACCTGTATTGCACATGGCTGAGAATTTGCTGAACATCAATTTGGCACCTATAGAGAAGATGAAGGATTTCTCAGTGCTATCTGAGTTTGTTGGTGAGCTCAATAATCCTTTGATACAATTGAATCTTGAAAATGAGACTGTTGATTATAGCACATTTAATAATGAAGAAACTGATTTTTATACCATCTTTCATGAAGTGGAAAATGCTGCCTTTAAACTTAAAAGGCTTCAATGGCAGCAATTTCACTTAGAGGTCTGTATACATCATAAAATTGTTCCCAGAGGCATGAGAGTGAAATGTCTTCCAACTTATGGTAATACCTACCCAGATTTATTAGCACAATGGCAGGCTATTAATCAGGATACAAGTATAAAATACATGAATTTGTTAATTGAGTATTTTAGACCAGAAGAAGAGAAAGTTGCACGTAACATCAAGAATAAACAAGCAGAGTTAGAAAATATGCCTCTAGGGGAGTCCATTATTCGTAAACTGGAAACGTTACAGTTCAATTTAAGTGTTTATGACACCAAACTTAAAGAGCAAAAAAACAGGAAATTAGCACGTGACTACCAAGATTTCAAGCAAAGGCACATATTCGAATGGCCCAAGAATGACGTAGACGAAAGAACAGGAAATAGAAATTTTGGTAAAAGACCATATAATGGGATAAGAAGGAGAAGGGAAGTTACTACCTCCACTACCAATGAAGAAATACTATCATCTGCCGGCCAAAGCAATAAATCTGATTCTGGACAAGAGGAAAGGAATTTTGCAATTCCAGAGATAGATCTGAGGGAGGCCAATACTAGCACGGCACCGCAGGTAGTGACAGAAGTGCATTCTGATTCCATACCTGAATCTGCATCAGGGACTAGACCAAAGGAAAGATTGGTACATTGCCCTTATAACTGGCCTTTGCCAGTTTTTATGAAACAGCAGCCCCAAAGGAATGCAAAAGGAATGAGACAAGAGAGAAAAAGGAAAAAATTAATGATGTGACCTATGAAAAATCAAGTCTGGTAGTAAATATTTCTCAGAAAGAACTCAATCCAGAGGAAATTTCATCACTGAACAAAGGCCTTAGTTTTATACCTGCAATAGCCTCTGAACTTAGTGAATTTGTAACAGACATCAGGATGTTTGCTAGGAATGTGACCTTAAAATCCATATTTAGAACTGAAAACAATGGGAGAAAGGCTTGTTATAAAAAGCCAAGTGACTTTAATCCGGTCAATCATCCTACATTTGAGGTATTTTCTCAGCTATGTGAAGATGAAGTGGCTAAATCCAGAGAAGAGAAAAAAGGAACAGGAGGACACTTCAATTTAACCTCAAAAGAAAAGGAAGCTCTGAATAGTTTAAGGAAGAAGACTGATATTGTTATCAAACCAGTGGACAAAGGAGGAAGTATGGTAGTGATGGATGCTACATGGTATAGGAATAGAATGCATGAGGTGCTCCAAGATGTGCAAACCTATCAAAAATTAAACAGAAGGGAAGTAGAGACAATCATTAATAGGTTTCGTAACAATCTGTATGAACTTCCGATGGAAAGACGTCTTACTCAAGAACTTGCAGACTTTTTCGAAACTGAATATCACATCATACCTAGTACCAGTGGTCTCCCAAAACTGCACAAAGATGACCGTAATCCACCTTTGCATCCTATTGTTGCTGGTAGAGGATGGATCAATGAATCTTTGTCTGTATATATAGAAAATGAATTGAAAAAAAAATTACCTAGAGCTGAAGCAGTATTAAAAGACACTGGATCTTTTCTGATGGATCTATTTAATAAAACCCAAGGTAAAACTGGGGCTAATGAGATCTTGCTAGTCACCATGGACATTACCAGCCTTTTCACGGTTATTCCCAGTGAGTATGGGATAGAGACAATTCACTCTTTCCTGCACCAAGCAGAGTTCAATGCTGATCTCTTATGCCTATTGTTAGAACTTGTATTGGAAACTAATGTTTTTGTTTATGGTTCGGAATTCTTTCTACAGACATGGGGGGTAGCAATGGGTACCCCCTGTGCAAACAGCTATTCGAACTTGGTATTGGCCCAATGGGAAAAAGAGAAGGTTATGAGTCATTCCAACCCATGGTATAACCATCTGAAGTATTATGGCTGTTTCATGGATGATATCTTTATCTTATGAGAGGGCAATGAAAGCCAACTGGATGAATTTACTGAATATCTTAATCATAGTACAGAATTTTTAGAGTTCAAAGTTAAATCTTCGAGACAGACCATTGATTTCTTAGATGTGAAGATCAGCATTCATGCCGACTCTAGTCTGAGTACCAGTATATGTAGAAAATAAACCTGGAAAAACCATTATTTACATCGGTCAAGCATGCATCCTGGCCATGTCTTTAATAATATTTTCAAGAACCAAGCAATAAGGATCTCTAGGCTCTGTACTAATGACTAAGAGTTTGATTCAGAATTCCTGAATTTGCAATCCAACCTAGAAGCAAGGGGTTATAGTGCAAAAAACCTATTAAAGGTGAATGAATAAGATGACATCTGAAATGAAAGAGGTCAACCATATTTCTCTAACCAAGGACCAGGTTTACATAAGAAGAATGTGAAACCAATGATTCGAAGAAATCAGCTTACCTGCAATTTAACTTACAGTGTGGATAACAAGAGAGTATGTGGCATCATTAGAAGATTTTGGCCCATACTCACTGCTGATGAAAAACTTAAAAGATATTGTTGGTGAGTCACCTCGATTCATCTTCAAGAATAAAAATAATCTAAAAAGGCTACTCTGTAACAAAGATGGCACTGCTGAACAAAAAAAGTTAAATAGAAAGGGTACCTATAGATGCCACAGATGTAAAGCACGTAATTACTTGGATAGTGACAATACGTTTATACATCCGGGCACGAACCATATCTACAGCTTTAATACATATGCAAACTGCAGTACACAACATCTAATCTATCTTGCTTGCTGTACACATTGTACTGCTTTTTACATAGGCAAAACAGATCAGCTTTTTAAAAATCTGATCCTGCGTCACCTTAGAGATATTAAGAAATTGGATCTCACTAATGCTCTTGCAGTGCATGTTGCCGGTAATCTCACCCACCACTTTAAATTTAGAGCAGTGGAAGTAATTCCCATGAGTTTTTAGGAAGGGGATATTAAAAACAGAACTGATTTACGTGAATCCAGCTGGATAACCAACTTGAGAGCTAACCACCCACCAGGTCTCAATAGTGTTGCCCCATTGAAACCTATGCTGAAAGCAAGAAAAATGAGTGTAGCTTCTAGAAAGGAAGAGTAATGGATAAATGGATAATTTATGGCAATGGAATACAAGAGCTGCGATTTATTTTATGCTCTGCCAAGTTGTTTTGCAAATTTATTTACATCACTTGCAGTTTAATTAATTGAGGCAGAGACTGGTAAAAACAAGGAAAGCTGCAGCAGTGATTATTTACAATACCCTTTGTGGTGCAAGCTTATTATTATGGTAATGGAATATAAAAGCTATGAAATATTTTATGCTTTGCCATGTTGTTCTGCGAATATATTTATATAATTTGCAGTCTAATTATTTAAGGCAGAGACTGATAAAAATAAGGAAAGCTGCAGCAGTGAAAACACTCTTTGTGGTGCTGAAAACACTCTGTGGTGCATTATACTATGCTGAATTTGTGATCAGACAGTATATATTTTTTTGTAGAACAAGGAGCAAATAGCTGAGAATATTTCAGGAGGCATAAAGTATGTCACTCTGAAGACCACATGGGCATATGTATTAATTTGTTATACTGTGAATTATGCACATAATAGAAATTTATATGCAGGAATACTAGTGCTATTGCAATTATAAAAGTGTAATATATGTGCTGCTTGCTTCTGTGAAGTACTGCATAATGCTGAATGAATTGAGTGACAATATGCTCTGGCAACTAAAGGAACTTAGTCCCTTCGATGCTATTGGATAGCTACAGGACAAGAAAATTGTAGATTGGATATCTAAAGGCATAAATATGATTGGATGTAGCAAGAAGCAGGATTTATGCTGTATGCAAATCATTAACCTTGTTGCTATTGGATAGCTTTTCCACTAGGATATCAGACATTTGATACTTTGAGATACAATAATGATCGGCTCACAGCAAGACACAGGAGATATGCTGTATGCAACTAATGACTTTCCATTGGTTATGACTATGTGTCTGGAACATTGATTGGTTTATTCTGTCTTTAAATCTAGGGTGAGCACAGCCAAGACACATGATCTGATGAAGGCTAGTAAGCCAAAAGCGCTTATCCAGGAAATTTACTGTGCTCCTGTTTTTGCTGAAGATTAAAGTCTGTTTTTAACATTTTTACAGCTGTGGTGGAACCGATGATTTTTTTCCTACTACAAAGAACACCTTATGGTTGTTCTCAGTTGAGGAAGCTAATTTGTATTCATTTTGGAGGACTTCACAAGGAGCCTTATTTGCTTGTTTAAGCTGAGGAGGGAGTGTTTCCAGTTTGGGGCTCACTCCCTTTTACTCTTAAGCAGCAATTTCTTCCACTTATTGTAAAGCATGTTAATGGCAGCTGTCCACCAGACAGATTTGCTCTTCCTTGAGGATCTTGTTTTGGTCCTATCAGGTACAGCCACATCCACACAGTTGTTCAGGTGTTTGTACAAAGCATTTGTGTAGAACTCAGATAGATGCCAGTTCCATCTGAGGGAGCAGGTGTAATGATGCTATTTATACCATTCCGTAAGAGATTCTAATCTGTTTTGGAGAAGTTTTTTAGTTTAGTTTATGCTATGGGGGGTCAGGTGTGACAGTTACTTTGAATGAGACTGATTTGTGATCATATCTCACCAGGGAAGGCCTCACAATGAGGGTGCTACAGTGGTCCCTTATATTGCTAAGCAGCAGATCCAAGATCTTGGCACCCCTTGTGAGGGTGTCAGCTAGCTGGTCCAGGGCATTAAAGTTAATGAAGTTGAGGAACCTTTGGGCAAGTGAGTTTCCACATGAGCAATTTCCCCAGTCAATGAATGAGTAAAATCACCCAAAACCATGGTGTTTGGATGTATCTTGATAGACTCAAGTTGATCCAAATAGGAAGATGGTTGTCCTGATTCCTGGAGGGAGTCCTGTAGCTGGCAATGAGTTGAATAGGTGTCCTATCAACAGTTAATTGCACCTGAAGTATCTCCGGGGAATAATGCTGTCTAACCAACCTGGAGGTGTATTTATCTTTAATATTGATACACCGCCTCCTTTAGTTTTCATGCCTTCAGTTTGTGGTCTGAACATGTTTGACTGGGGTGCTCTCCACAGCCTTGAACCAGGTCTCTGTGACTGCACAAATGTCTATGTCTTCCAAAGTGAGGACTGCTTCCAGTGAATGCAGTTTCATATTCTAGTGTTTAGCAGCAAAACCTTGAGGTTGATCTTAGATGTAGTTCTTACACTGGGCATTTTGTCCTTGAGACACTGCCAAAAAAGGCACTATGGGGGTGGCAACAGCCTTGGCCAGTAGCAGAAATCCCATCCCAGGGATGACAGATGAAGACCATCTCTGGCAAAGTATTGAGGTCTGTCGATCATGTCATCCCAGGCTGACAGATACTGTATCCCCTTGGAATGACACCAGAAACTAAGCCAATTGTTGAAGTCAATCATTTTCTGTTTGTGTTGCGGCATCATCCTAGGTGAAGGTAAAATGCTGCCTAAGGTTAGGGACATACCAGCTTGAGACACATAGTCTGAGAACTCAATCATGTCTCTCTTCATATAGTACAGAGATGTAAGTTTCAAGACTTTTACACCAGCATGGACTATGACAGAGTTGTAACAGTACCTGTTGTTGAGAGACTTGAGTGCATGTGTGATATGGTGGATCCTGGCACCTGACAGCTGACTGTAACCTTCTCCTTATTCAGCCTGGTGAGAGGGACATCTGTGTGTCTCACGATGGAATCATCTATGACTAATATGTTTGGTGATGTGTTTGCCTTAAGGGCTTGACAGGTCAGACACTGGTATGTGAGCTATTATGTTTATTGTGTTCTGCAGAGAAAGTATTATGTGTAGCGTGCTTGTGCTTGTGTTTGGGAGGCCTTTGGTGCTTAGGTATGTTTCTGATGAGGACCTCCACATATGGAGGTATGTGGGATGTGGGTTTGGGTGGAGTAGGAGGTGAGGTGTACATGCTGATGACCTGCTCATTGTCATATGTACCATGTGGGGCGTGAGACAGCATGGATTCAAGGTTCTTAATATAGCTGCATCTCTCTCACATGTTGAGTTTGCATGGTCTAGAAGCAGAGGACTGTCAGTGAGCATAAAGAAATTACTACACTATCTCAGGATGCCCATGTCAACGAAGCTGGCTGGAGAAACTGTGGGAAATTGTACATCCATGGTGTTGGATAAATTTATATGGTCAGGAAGAGAGGTCGCACTTAGGAGTGGCTAGTGGGTGAGAGGTGTGCTGGAACCTCTGAGGCTAGGCTTAGTGTTTTACCTGACAGTAGAGCTGAGCCATGAAAAAACCTGGAGGATAACGAGCAAAGTGCTAAGGGAAAATTTAACAAGCAAAACATTTGCTACTATAATCATCAGTGGTAATTACTGCTACACGGCAGTGTACGATGGTGTGCTACACACAAGACGCGCAGATGCATGGCCTTACATAAAATAAGAAATAACCCTTTTAACTCAAACTAGCAAATAAGGATGGAAAAAAGTTATGTATTCACTATAATGTTCTATGTTTGTTGTCCATCCCGCCCTTCATTCTTACTGGATGGGTTCAGAGCCGATCCTTGGCTCTGACTCGGCCAAATACACTATCTTGAAGTCTTTCACTAGGCTCGTGGCTGAATATCTATCCCATCAGGCAGTGGTGTAATTCCCCAGATCTTGTTTGCTGATAATCATAGCAATGTGTCTACATTTGTCATGCAACATTAGTTATAGAAGTAACAAGGAAATTCAGAGGAACTCCTTCGCTAAGGAAGAAAGATCTCTCATTGTAGTCTTCTAGGAGCTCTGGACTGGGGGAATGTTGGAGGGTCATACGAATGAAGGGCAAGATGGATGACAACAAACATGGAACATTATGGTGAGTACATAACTTCTTTATGTTATGTTGTCCTATCTCACCTTCATTCTTACTGGATGGGACAGCGTCACTTGCACCATTTTCCTGGGTGGCTCACGGAAGCATACAGTGGAACCAAAGGAAGCTCTGTCCCTGGAGGCCAAATCAACTTTGTAATGAGTAATAAAAGTATGGGGTCTTGCAGCGGCACAAATACTGTCCATTGATAATCTGGCTAGGTAAGCAGAGGATGTTGCTAAGGCTCTAGTCGAGTGGCCTCTAACTTTGAATGGTAATTTCCTGTTATTTGAGGTGTATATAAAGGTAATGCAGTTTGAGAGCCAATTTGAAAGAGTAACTTCTGAAACTGGCATACACTTTTTAGCTTCTGAAAAGGAGATGAACAATTGATCTGTTTTCCTAAAATATTTTGTTCAATGTAGTTAAAACCTAAGTTGCCTATGCATATCTAACTGGTGAAGTTTGTACTCTGCCCTGTTGATATGATTAGGAAAAAACACTGGGAGCTCAATTGATTGATTCAGATTGGTTTGAGAACAGACTTTTGGCACAAAGGATGGATTAATTTGCAGAGATAATCTATCCTTATGGAAAATCAAGTATGGCAGCTTGATTGATAGAGCTTGCAATTTGGAGACTCTTCTTGTAGATGTAATGGCTACTAAAAAAATAGATCTGAAGTAGGATATTCATTTGTCTGCAACCTGTGGGTTATGGATCCGATATCGGATCCGAACCAGCATGGTTTTCCAGCTATGGATCCAAGCTCTCAGCTCCTCCCCTCACCCATAATGCCCTGCTCTACCCTCATGAACCCAGATCTCGTTTGCCGTGCTGGTGACTGGATTTGCATTCATAGCTCTCAGCTAAGTGGTGATTTATTACCTGTTAAAACAGAAAATTTAAAGTTTTTTGTGTATTTCTGTGTGAAAGTTTAGGTTTCCCTCTTTGATAGTTTTATTTTGAGTTAAATTAAGTAATTTTTTTTCCCTCCCCTCGCTGTTGCGTAGAGTGTGCGTGTTGGGCCTGTGTGTCTTTTTGTTTAAGTTACTTTTAGTAGCTTTATAGATTATGGCTGATCAGCCTAAATCTATTTTCTCCAAATGCTCCGAGTGTGGCCATAAGCTCTCACCGGCTGATGGCCACACTCGGTGTGTTAGTGTCTCGGGGTTGAACACCTCACATCTGGTTGTTCCATTTGTGCAGGGTTCAACCCCAGGGCACTGAGGAGCGGAGGTCCAAGCTTGTCTTGGCGGGTCTTTACCGCCAGACTCGGCTCCGCCTCCGCTCCTTCGGGAACAACTGTGGCTACGGTTGTTCCCCTGTGGCACCCTCCTGCTCCTGGGACTCAACCTCCCGCTTCTGGAGAGGAGAGGGATGCTAGAAAAAAGGACCGGAGGAGAAGCACCACAAGCGGCGGGCCGAGACTTCTGTTTCGGCCCGCCAGCCAAGCGGCTTCTCCCGGCTCCGTCGGCTCGGTCTCCTCCTTCTCGGCTCCGGTCCCCTGTGTGCTTTTCACGGGTCCTGAGGAGGAGGAGACCCGATCTCCGTCGAGGCTATCGAGGAGGCACTCCAGGCCTACCTCGGTAGCCTCGTCGAGATCTACACATAGCCTTTCTGATGCTGATCTGGACCGGATGATGAGAAGGTTCATCCAGGCCCAGATGCAGATGGGAGTGCTCTTGCCTCCCCCTCGGGAGCTCAACACCCTTTTAAGCCTATTGCTCCTTCTCCGACCCGCTATCCGGGTTCGGAGCAGCTGGAGCCGAGCAGCCGGCGGGGTGGGTCGGCGCCGATAGTACTGGTACCGGATCCGACCCTGCCCTCGAGTGCGTCGGATCCGACCTCTCGGAGCCTGGATCCGAGCCTCGGATCCGGGGGGATCAGTGCTCCTTCGGCGCCGTCTGTGTCGGAGCGTACTGTCCCTTCGGATCCGGCGCCGCGCCGGCTCCGTCCACTCTTCGGATCCGAGGGGAGCCGATTGTCGGATCCTTTGGTCGAGGTCGGCTCCTTCGGCTTTTGATGTAGTGGAGAGGGCTCTGTTGAGGGTCTCCGGACCCCGGCACTTGTTCGGCTCCGTCCGCTCCCTCTGCACTGGGCCAGGCTTCCACCATCCGGCCCCTGGGACAGCCCGTTTCTGTGCCCCAAGTTGCTCCTATGGAGCAAATTGCTGCTTGCGAGGACTCCTCTGACAGCCCCCCAGAGGAGGTCCCTCGCAAGCATACGCAAAAGGAGGCACATTGACTCCCCGAGTCTCTCACAGAAGACACGGACTTGGAGGAAGGGAAGGCTCCCCACGGTCACCCCGAGGATGTCTCCTTTGGAGACATCATGGAAATGCTCCGTATAAGGGGTGGTCTGCCCCCAAGTCTTCCTCGGACGAGTCCGTGTTCTTGGAGGCATTTGAAACGGGCCCGTCTACCTCTTGGGTGTCCCCCCCTGCCGACCCCCTGGTGGACCTTATTACCACCAGGGCGTGGAAGGAACTGGACACCGTGGAGCCAATTCCCAAAAGACCGGATAGGATCCTTAGTCCGCCATCCGACCGGGCCCATTGGAGTAAGGGGCCTCCGGTAGATGCCATGTTGACGGCGGCGGCCACAAAGAGGGAACTGGCTCAGGAGAGTCCCTCAGTCCACCCACCGAGCAAGGAGTCTCGGATGATGGACCGCTTGGGGAAGCGGATGTTCAGTTCGGCGACCTTCTCGGTAAGGGCGCTGAACTATTTGGCACATGTCATTAGGATGCAGCGAGACCTTATTAAGGAATACGCTGCATCCCCCCCGAGTCCATTTCAGAGGAGGACAGAGTTCTGCACTCCACCCGTATGGCCACTCTTAGGTCAGTTACAAATACTTCTATCGGCTACTCTCCCATGCAGCGGAAGGCGCCGCTAGAGCTGCGGGGACAGGACTGGTCACTAGACGTCAGGCCTGGCTCCGTCACTGCGATTTTTCTGAGCCCTTCAAAGCGTCGTTCGCGAACGCCCCCTTTGATGGTTCTGCTCTGTTTGGCAAGACCGTTCGCGAGACGTTGACCCAGAGCGAAAAGGACGGGAAGACGCTGTCTGCCGTCGGAATCCGCTTCTCTGCACCCCAGAGGCCCTATTCTAGGAACCAAAAGGGTCAGAAGAAGATGTGGTTCCGGAAGTCGCAGCAGTCCCAGCCTGCTCCGGACAACCAGTCCTTCCGTGGCAGAGGAGGACAGGGAGGACGCCGCCCTAGAGGCAGAGGGGCTCCCAGAAACTTCGGGTCCAGGGAACCTTTCTCTGAACGGCCCGCGCAGCAACCCTGAGGGGTTGCCCGACTGCTCTACTCTGGAGGCAGTCGGGGGACGTTTTTCGGGGCACCTAGCGGCATGGGAGTCCATAACATCGGACCGCTGGGTTCTCCAAATCATATCCAGGGGATATCGCATTCCTTTCCTTCACCTTCCAAAGTTGAAGTCCCTCCCAGACGTCCCACCCGGTCAACGGGAGGCCGCTTTGGCAGAAATTGGCCATCTGCTAAAGAAAAGAGCCATCCAGCCCGTTCCCCCAGACCAGATCGGATCAGGGTTCTACTCCAGATTCTTTTTAGTGCCAAAAAAGACGGGGGAACTAAGACCAATCCTAGACCTCTCTCTCTTGAATCTGGCAGTCCCCAAAGAAAAATTCCGGATGGTCACTCTACAATCTATTCTCCCCCTTCTGGGAGAAGATCACTGGATGTGCTCGATAGACCTCAAGGACGCGTACTACCACATCCTGATGGACAGGCGCTCAAGGAGGTTTCTCCGCTTCCGGCTGGGAGCCAGTCACTACCAGTTCTGGGTCCTTCCCTTTGGTCTCACCACAGCCCCCAGGGTGTTCACCAAAGTATTAGCAGTGGTAGCGGCCCACCTGAGGCTTCAGGGGGTGCAGGTCTTTCCCTACCTGGACGACTGGCTTCTTACCGCCCCAACAAGGCATCTACTTCTATTGGCGTGAGACTCCTTTCTCCATCTTGCTCCCTTTCTGGGCATCACAATAAATACAAAGAAATCCAACCTGGCGCCCACACAGCTCTTAGATTTTATAGGGGCCAGGCTAGACACAAGGAGTTTACGAGCCTTCCTCACTGCGGACAGAGTTCTAAATCTGCAGCTCCAGGTGCGGGCCATTCTCCATTCAAGTTCTGTTCCAGCGGAGTTGGTCCTGAGGGCTCTAGGGTCCATGGCATCGGCGATAGCACTTCTTCCTCTTGCCAGGCTCAATATGCGCATTCTACAGTGGACGCTCTTAGTACAGTGGTCATACCTTGCTCTCCCCATGCATCATTCCATAGCGATCAGCAAGGCTTGCAAGCGGTCCCTCTTGTGGTGGCTCCACTCCCCGGATCTCCACAAAGGCCGCCCATTTTGTGCTTCTCCCCCTCTCGCCACGGTGACCACGGACGCCTCCCGCCTCAGGTGGGGGGGGCACTTTGCGGGCCGGACCGTCCAAGGCACGTGGAACGATTCAGAGACCTTACTGCATATCAATGTTCTAGAGATGAGAGCAGTGCTCTTAGCGTTGCTAGCACTTCAGGACTTTCTTCCCTTGGGAACAATTGCGATTCAATCGGACAACATGTCTGTCGTCTGGTACATCAACAAGCAAGGGGGAACAAGGTCTTACCCTCTTTGTCGAGAGGCCATGAGAGTTTGGGAATGGGCAATCTCCACCAATCGCTTTCTAATAGCAACGCACATTCCGGGTCGGTCCAACATCCTAGCGGACAAGCTCAGTCGCACCATTCTGACCCCTTACGAGTGGTCTCTCAATTGTCAAGTAGCGGAACGCATATTCGCACGGTGGGGAACCCCTTCATGCGATCTTTTGCTTCTCCCTCAAACACCAAGTGCGCCAGTTTTTCGCTCTAATACCTCCTCCCGGAGGTACCCCAAGAGACGCTCTGGTGCATGCTTGGCCACCCGGTCTTCTGTATGCCTATCCACCCTTGCCTCTGATGCTCCAAGTTCTTCAGAAAGCCTCTCGGGTGGGTTGCAGAATGATTCTCATTGCTCCATTCTGGCCTCGACAGATCTGGTTCCCCTTCCTAAGGTCTCACTCGGTGAATCCTCCTTGGATTCTAGATCCCATCCCGGATCTGATATCCCATCCATCCTGCATTCCTCCTCCGAATCTGGACAACCTGAAGCTGACCGCTTGGCTGCTCCAGTTCCACTCTTGATAAGGACTCCCGGTATTTCATCACCGGTTAAGGCAATTTTGGTGGCGGCTCATAAACCATCCACTAGAAAGGTTTACCGAAGCAAGTGGAAACGTTTCTCTTTGTGGGCGGAGCGGCAAGGCCTGAATCCCTTCACGGTTCCTCTCCCTTTAGTGCTTGACTTTCTAACCACTCTCTTTAACGATGGTGCCAGCAGTTCCACAGTCAAAGTACAACTGGCGGCAATTTCTCACTATCACATTGGCCATGACTCTAATCCTCTTATGTCAGCCAAATTGTGTAAAATTTTTCTTAAAGGTACTTTTCTTCTCAGGCCCCCTATAAAACAAGCAGTTCCTCCTTGGGACCTTTCTCTGGTCCTACAGGCCTTGACCGCCCCTCCTTTCGAGCCAGCGGCTACGGTGGATCTCAAATTCTTGTCCTACAAGACAGCCTTTTTGGTAGCCATTACATCAGCCAAGAGAGTTTCTGAACTTCAAGCATTATCAGCTAAACCTCCTTACTTGGTATTTCATCCGGACCGTGTCTCCCTCAGGACCAACCCGTCCTTTCTTCCTAAAATCGCTTCTGAAGCAAACATCAATCAATCCATTAACCTCCCTGTTTTCTTCCCTAAATATGAAAACAAAGGTGAATATAAGCTACATTCACTAGATGTTCACAGGCAACTTAGATTTTATCTGAACAGGACAGCTGGTCATAGGCAATCCGACCAGCTGTTTATTTCCTTTGCAAAATTCAATTTGGGCAAGCCAATCTCTAAAGTTTCTCTGTCCCGCTGGATTTCACAGTGCATTTTATTGGCTTATCAAGCTTCAGGAAGGCCCGCACCGGAGGGTGTTCATGCCCATTCAACCCGGTCAGTATCTACCTCGGCAGCCTTCAAGGCTAGGATTCCTCTAGATGATATTTGTGCAGCAGCCACGTGGGCTTCATCTCATACGTTTATTTCCCACTATAAGTTGGATCTTGCATCTAGGGGTAGAGCATCCTTTGGCTCCGCGGTGCTCCGGAATATCCTTCCATGATGGCCGCCCAAGATTCAGGTAGCTGGGGACTCTGTCCCACAGGTTGCAGACAAATGAATATCCTACTTCAGATTTAGAAGTTATGTACTCACCATAACGTTCCATCTGAGTAGGTGTATTCATTTGTCTGCAACCATCCCGCCCTCCTATCCCCCTGGCCTTTCAGTTTCCTGCATATTCTATGTTACCCTTTTTAGGGTGTTGTTGCTTTGGCAAACTCGATCTGAGGTCATGAGGGTAGAGCAGGGCATTATGGGTGAGGGGAGGAGCTGAGAGCTTGGATCCATAGCTGGAAAACCATGCCGGTTCGGATCCGATATCGGATCCATAACCCACAGGTTGCAGACAAATGAATACACCTACTCAGATGGAACGTTATGGTGAGTACATAACTTCTAATTTTCCAAGACAGAAATTTGAGATCACATGATGATGAAGGTTCAAAGGGAGGTAGGGTTAGGTGAATCAGGACAAAATTCAGATCCCGTGGTGTGAGAGGTTCTTTTATGGGAGATCTCAATAAGCAAGTAACTTTTAAAAATGCTTTACACAATTTGTGTGACATCAGGTTAGGACTGTATTCACCTATATGAAAATTAGAAACTGCAGCTAGTTGAACTCTAATTGTAGCTGCGGTAGAATCTTGCTGGAAAAGTTCTGCAAGAAATTATAAAATTGAATTAATTGGGCCAGAAAGGGGATCAATGTTTTTTTCTTTTGCCCAGTAGGAGAACCACTTCCATTTACTAGAATATAACTTCCTGGTAGAAGCCTTGTGAGAAGATAACAAAATGTGTTTTACTGCCGGTGTGAAGTCTTGAAGCCTGACTAAGTTTGGAAGTGGAGCAGCCATGCTGTCAAATTGAGGATTTGGAGAGAAGGATGAAGTGTTCCTGACATATGGGTCAGAAGGTCTGGAACAGGGTCCAGAACTCACGGTTTCTCTTGAAGGTGAGGCCAGAGAAAGGGGAACCAAATCTGATGAGGCCAATATGGAGCAATGAGAATTAGCCTGCTTCCCAAGGATTTTGCTTTCTGAATGACTTTGGGTATCGGGGAAAGGGGGAAAGGCATACAGTAGTCCTGAGGGCCATTCGTGAACAAGTGCATCTCTCTGGGTCACCCCCATAGGGGGGATTAGGGTAGAGTAGCTGCTGCATTTGATATTCATGGGGGTGGCAAATAGGTCACAGCAAGGCTGGCCCCATTTTTGGAAAATCTTCTCGGCTATGTTTTGGTTTAGAGACCACTCATGAGGCATTAGTATCGCCCTGCTGAGTTTGTCTGCTATTACGCTGGATTTCCCTGAGATATGCATTGCTACCAGAAAACATTGGGAAGAGATTGCCCACTGCCATACTCTCAGTGCTTCTCGACAAAGGGGGTACGATCTGGTTCCTCCTTGTTTGTTTATGTACCAGACTTCTGACATATTGTCTGACTGGATTGCAATCGTTCCTAGTGAAAGTGAGTTCTGGAGTGCTTGCAACGCCAGAAGCACTGCTCTCATCTCTAGAACACTGATGTGTAAATGGGCCTCATGTTCTTGCCATGTGCCTTGGACTGTCCTTCTCAGATAATGTCCCCCCCACCCTATCTGGGAGGCATCCGTGGTCACAGTAGCTACGGGTTGCTGTGACACTAAAGGTCACCCGATGGTCACGTGGCTGGACTGAAGCCACCATAGATCTCTTGCATGATTCTGTAATACTGATCTGGTAAGACATGGGAAATTCTTATAATGACCACTGAGCAAAAAGGAGCCATTGGAGAATTCTCATATGATTCTGGCTAGAGGAACTAGGATGATAGCTGATGCCATGGTTCTTAGGACTTTCAAAATTGTTTTTGCTTTCACCCTGTTTCTGGGTAGAAGGTTGGCTATTTGCTGTCTGAGAACAGAAACTCTGTTGGGAGACAGATGTGCCATCATGAAAACGGTATCAAGATCTGGGCCTATGAATGCAATATGCTGACAGGGCAACAAGGCAGATTTTTCTAAATTCACTGTTATGCCTAACTGAGAGCAGGTTTGTAGTGTGGTGTCTCTCGCCTGTTGAAGTAGATGCTTGGTAGTGGCAGTTAGAAGCCAGTCATCTAGATACGGAAACACTTGGAATCCTAGATGTCACAAGTGAGCCGTGACTACTGCCATGCATTTGGTGAACACTCTGGGGGCTTTCTGTGTTTCTGGGTAGAAGGTTGGCTATTTGCTGTCTGAGAACAGAAACTCTGTTGGGAGACAGATGTGCCATCATGAAAATGGTATCAAGATCTGGGCCTATGAATGCAATATGCTGACAGGGCAACAAGGCAGATTTTTCTAAATTCACTGTTATGCCTAACTGACAGCAGGTTTGTAGTGTGGTGTCTCTCGCCTGTTGAAGTAGATGCTTGGTAGTGGCAGTTAGGAGCCAGTCATCTAGATATGGAAACACTTGGAATCCTAGATGTCACAAGTGAGCCGTGACTACTGCCATGAATTTGGTGAACACTCTGGGGGCAGTAGTATGCCAAAGGGCAGAGCTCAAAACCAATAATGACTGGCTCCTAGCTGGAAGTGTAAATGACTCCTTGATGCTCTGTCTATTTTTATGTGGTAGTATGCATGTTGGAGGTCTATTGAGCAAATCCAATCGTCTTTCCCTAAAAAGCGAAGAACTGACTGTAGTGTCACCATTCGTAACTTGAACTTCTTCACGGATTTGTTTAGTTTGCTGAGATCCAATATGGGTCTCCAGTCCCCTGTTCTTTTTGGCACTAAAAAGAATCCAGAGTAAGTTCTGAATCCTATTTGGTCTGTGGGGACTTTTTGGATGACTCTTTTGTCTAGCAACTTTTGAATTTCTATAGTTGCTTGTTCCCTTTGACTGGGTGGAATATCTGGGATTGTTCTGCTCTGTGGGACAGGATGGCAAAAGAGAAAGGAATAGCCTCTGGATATTATACTTTGTATCCACTTGTCTCTTGTCATATCTCACCAGGCTTCTGGGTACAAAGTTAACTGCCCCCTGACTGCCTCCAGAGTAGAGTAGATGGGCCTCCTTTCAGGAGCGCTGGTAGGGCCGGCTGTGAAAGGAATCACAGTCACCCTGGTTTTGCAGAGCCCCTCTGCCTCATGGCTGATGTCTACCATTATTACCTCCTCCTCTGCCCCTGGGGAAGGGTTCACCTCGTGCGCCCTAAAAAACTCCCTGGGATCTTTTGAAACACATTTTCCCACTCTTCTGACCTTTAGGGTAAGGTCTTGAAGGGACGGAAAAACGTACTTCAATGGCAGAGAGAGTTTTTCCTTCCTGCTCACATCTGGTGAGTGTGCCCTTGACTTTGGGTCCAAAGAGTGAGGAACCATCAAAAGGAGCATTGACAAAGGTAGACTTGAAAGGTTGCGCAAAGTTACACAAGCACATGCAGGACTGTCTCCTCAGGGAAACTCCTGAACCCGCTGCCCTGCTTGCTCCATCCGCTGCATAGGATATCAGTCTCATGGAGGAGTTAACTATAGAATTTAAGGTAGATAGCTGAGAGGTCACCTTGTCTGAGACCCCCACAGCTAATGAACCTTAGAGAGTATCTCCTAATTCCTTCAGGAGATCGCTTTGTAGTCTCATAACGTGTGTGAAGTAGTTCAGCAATCTAAGGGTAAAAGTCACTGATGAAAAAATATGCTTCCCATTTCTGTTTATTATTCGAGAGTCCTGGTTCGGTGGATGGACAGATGAGGACATTTCAAAAAGTTCCTTCTTGGTGGCTGCTGCCACCACCATAGCATCTACAGGGACACCTTTCGTGAGAAAATCTTTTTCAGATGGAGCTGATAAGAAATTATTTGGCCTCCGAGGGACTGGTTCCATAGTGTCTGGTGACTCCCATGCCTTTTGACTAACCAACTTCAATAGCTCGTCAAAAGGCAGAGACACCCAGGAGGCTGAAGGTTGCAATCCAAGGGCCTTCAGGTACACCGACTCCTCATCAGAAGGGTTGATGGGCTTCCAGCTGCCTCACTGTTTCAGGATTTCTAAGATATCTGCAAAGGAGATATCTTCTGAGGACGACCATGGATACCCTTCTGACTCCTCAAGGTCAGTGTCAGAGGTGATGGACTCATCAGGGGAGTCTATATGCTTCCTCTTGCATGTTCTCTTTCGAGGAGCCTCCTCAGAAGGACATTTTGGGGAGGTCTCGGAAGAGTGGGGTTCACCCAATGGGGTTGCCTGAGGCTCTGAACCTTTGCCGTCCTGTGGATGGGGTGGTGCCGAGACAGAAGCTTGTGCCTTGGGGGAAGAATACCAATATCCTTGTGTAGAGCTGTAGATGGGGACAGCACACTCCTCATCAGCTCAAAAACAGATGGAATCCCCGGCTCCAAGGAGACCAGCTCTGAGGCTGATGTAGGAGCTGAGCTCAGATGTGCTGAAGCCCCAAGAGGTAAACTCAGAACCGAAGAAACTTGGGTCCGAGTGCCCACCCTGGTGCTGAATGGAGAACTTTGGCTCCTAGACATACCAGACTGCACCAAGAGTGTCGGAGCAGGGATCAGTTCCAAAATCTCCTGTTTGGGTCTCAGAACCAAAGAGTCTACAGCAAATGGCATCTGGCATTCTGGCTCCGAAGATCCAGCTTGGCTCGGAGGATGAATAGTCATAGATGTAATAGTCTTGGATGGCTCCGAAACCGGTTGGGTCAGAGCTGAAAACAATTTAGCCAGCACCAGCGACTTCAAAAGTCTGCACACCACCCTGTCCATGTCATTGTCCGACAAGCTCCTAGAGGACCTGGAGGAGAGGGTTGTTGAGCGAGATCACTGCAATATGGGAGATCTCAAGGTAGGGTGACCAGTACTAGCTCAGTGGACCGGCTCTGAAAGGTAGTCTCTTTCAGCTCCAAAGGCTGTGGAGCCAAAGGACTTGATTTGTCTAATTAAATTATCTCTCTCAGTTCCGAGGGCTGTAGAGCTGAAGAGATTGATGGTTCTGAAGTTTTGGCTAGTTTTTGAAGTGGCTTCGAAAGAGTCGATGACAAGGAAGATGGTCTTTTTGTAGACTTGTCACCTTTAGAGGAAGGGGACTTATTTTTAGAAGATGTACTCTGTAAAGCTTCATCAAAAGGAGGTTTTAGGAGTCCTTTGAGAATTAACTTGTTCTTTCTTTCCTGTAAGACA
This sequence comes from Protopterus annectens, assembly GCF_019279795.1. Classification (NCBI taxonomy): domain Eukaryota; kingdom Metazoa; phylum Chordata; order Ceratodontiformes; family Protopteridae; genus Protopterus; species Protopterus annectens. Next base: position 880,865,825 of record NC_056729.1, read on the forward strand.
CTGGAGCTGAAAGAGTGACAGAAAGTACATGTCTCTTGGAGGTGAATGGCCGCCAAACAGTAAACACAAATATTATGCCCATCAGTAATTGACATTTTTTGTGAACATTTCTGGCACTTTTTAAAGCCTGATGACTTAGGTTCCTTCTCTCTGCTTTCTTTAGACATCATGAAAAGGAAATACAACTACCAATACTGAAGAAAAAAGCTAAGCACTAACTACACCTCTATAGCAAAACTAACACACACAATATATAAGTATCCTAATAACACACTATAATAAAGCACAGCACATCTATTGAAGAAAAAGAGAAAAAAATCAGCTCTGCCCTCTAAGTTAAATGGGCACTAGGCCCTCTAACTTAAACAGACCTAGTAGAGCTACAACAAGGGGACACAATAAACAAACCCTCTAACTTAAGTGGATATTTAGCTCTCTAACTAAAATGAGCTAATAAATACAGGCAAAGGAATACACACTATAACTATTTTACAGAAAGTTTGACGGGATAGAAGAGAAATGGTCTTGTGACTAAACGATGGCCAACAAAGCAACAAACACAGTAGCAAGAATAAATTGCACACTCAGCAGAGAAAAACTATAATACTAAATATAGACTAATAATTATAGCAAAAGACAAGAAAAATATTAAGTTTTACACAAAGTTAGCCACGGCCAAGGAGAGAGCATCTGAACTCGTAAAGCGGCAAACAAGATCTGGGGAATTACACCACTGCATGATGGGATACCTATTCAGCCACGAGCCAAGTGAAAGACTTCAAGCTAGTGTATTCAGCCAAACCCATCCAGTAAGAATGAAGGCAAGATAGGACAACATAACATTAACCCTTTTAATTCAAACTATCAGTCCTGGATTTTTTTATTGAATGCAACAAGTTTTATCTTTGGCTGTGCTGTTAGTTTCAATTTAGAAGTTTGCAGATCATAATAATGTCATTATTATTGCTTTTCTGCCAGTTTGTGTAGGTCAGCTCTGCTTTTGTACATTCATTTTAACTTAAGTCTCACATATATATCTTCACCAATTTAGTCAACAATTAAAGGTAATCCATAAATGAATTTCTGAGTTGAGTACTTTTCCTCATGATACAAGTTAGAGTTAAAATTATATATGTGTGCAAACTTGGAGGGTAGTGGTCATCAAGGTAGGGCTGAGGGTAGTAGATGTTTTATAATTTAGTTTCAATACCAATTAAATAAGTGCGCATGGCTTCCTCAGATATTTTTTGGAATTATTCTGACACTTAAATGTGTTGAGTGCTAATGGAGTCAGGCCTCCTGTAACTCATGGAGACAGACTGTCTTGGATATGGGAGCAAAGGCCATGAATCCACAATGTATTGTATATTTACAGCAGTAAGTAGAATACAGTCATGACAGTATCATTTTGAATTAATTAATGTATTCCTAGCCAAATAAGCTTATTCAAGTATGCAACTAAATAAAATGCTAATAGTGTGTGTGTGGCTTTAACCAGTAAAGCATGTGTATTTGGACTCCATCGGAAGATGTTCTATCAGTTTTGCTTTAAAGCTACATGACCTGAAAGAAGACACAAAAATTACAAACCAAACCTATGCATGAGGTTTTTAAATTTGATAATGAGGCAAGGAAGACACTAGTGGCTCTGCTGTTATTTAAGAAATCAAACACTGTTGTAGAGTCCTTTTTACCAGACACATTAGGGAGACAAACAGCAGTTCAACCAGACTTGTGGGGGGGGGGGGGCATGATTTTACTCTTCTGAGAGGCAATGTTCTATCAAGCTTCTAAAGCCTGGAGCTAAGATTACTAATTGGTGACTTTTCTAGCCTTCCAGACAAGAGTTATTATTATTATTATTATTACTATGATTGTTGTTGTTGTTGTTGTTGTTGTTGTTGTTGTTGTTGTTGTTGTTGTTGTTGTTGTTGTTGTTGTTGTTGTTATTATTATCATTATTATTATGATAGTCACAACTTTTCAGGATGCTCAGCTGGCCCCAAGAGATTTTATCCCCTGGCAATAGGTAATTATTTTCTTGTACACTGTCAGAGTTTCTTACAATCACAAATGAGTGGTTATAAATGGATAAACAATGAGGTCAAACATGCTCTATTTGCTGATGCCTCACTGGTGTATTCAATAACCTTATAACAGGACCCAGGTATCTTATAACTCCCTTGACAACTTTTAGTAGACTGTTTGTTACAGAGTAAGTCAAACTAAGCCATCTGCTACATCTCTCAATTCCTTTTTATCCCTAGCTTTGCAGACTGTATACCCTTATCTTTGGCCATACAAGTGTGTTTTATGTACCTGTTTGTTTGTGCATTCCCACCATACAATGCATGGCAGAATTTTCTTAATTACATCTATCTGAGCAGTGTAAGATTTTTCCTTAAATGGTAATCCCTACTTTCTGACATCCCACAAAGATGCATGCACTTCAAATATTCTACTTCCACTAGCCTTACATTATCTCATCTTCTCCCACTCTTTTGTCTGTGTACCTTTAAAGAAAATGAAATGTGTAGTACTGGTGTTTATTTGGGAATTTTAAGAGGGACAGAGTGGCAGGTTATATATTGGGGGGAATTCAATTAAGCCTACACGGAGCAATTCTCTGTGTAGGCATAGTGGCAAGGCCCCAACATGGAACATGGTCGCCAAGCGATCCAGTAAGGAGGGTGGAGGGGCATGCACGAGTGTGCGAACACTGTAGTGTCTGTGGAATGCAAATCACCTCATAAGCTGCTGTAATCCATGCAAATGAGGTTGATTTGCGATCCAAGAAGCAGAAAGGCACCCGTGTAGGTGCTGTATTGGTGTAAGAAATGTATGCAGATAGAAACTGTGTACTGGACTGTAAATTTTAAACAGGGGATTAAAAGCCCCCAAAAAAGAGTGGATATGGCACTTTAGGCATGCATGTGGCCAAAACTATGGCCACTGAATCCAGAAAGCAATGCAAAGCATTAAATAATATTTTTTAATACATATATTATGTTTACACAGCATGCAGTGATGTGCAAACATGATGTTATGGCAAAAAAAAAAAAAAAATTAAAAAGTGTAAAAAAGTGAAAATGAGACACTTGCAAAAATACTGCATAATAGTGTCCAACATGCAGAGTCTTACAATGGCAGGTGTCAGTGGTTGCTATGGAGGCAGACCCCAGAGTAGTGAAGTATCCAGGGGATACTCAATTAACTGTATGTAAATGAGTTGGGGTTACTGAATAGCAAAAAGGGCTACAGTGTCCACAAATACAAACTGTGGTAGGGCTAGAACCATGTAGGTCATAGTGGAACAAGTAGCTGACATCAAAAGGGGGTGTGTAACACTATGTTAAAGTGAATTGGAGCTCAGTGGTGCCTGTTTGCACTCAGCTAAGCACAGCTAAGCAGGGGGGTGTGTCTGATGCTGCTAAGCTGTGTTTAGCCCCGCAGAATGTGTTTTAGCTGGTTTAAGAAATGCTGAGTGTGCCAATGCTTGGGGCAGTGTCAAAACTGCTGAGCACTGTTTACACTAGCACAGTGGATTTGTGCAGCACACCACACTACTTAGCAGTGAAAGAATTAGGAAAAAATAGCCTGAAATAGCCTGGGAAAACCAATCAGGTAGAAATGACTGATAAGCCCTATTCAACAGACACTGGTCCATTCAACCCCCCAATTATTTACCTATCAGGTGAAATGCAGCATAATGAGCCAATCACACAGGCTGCATCTACAGCACACCACTACAAAGTATGCATACACCCTACAATCTGATTTTCCCACATACTCTGCACCATTGGAGGATACGCTTGGGAATTTTAAATGAGAAAATGCTAGGGGCTGCTGCTGCTCTGCTACATCTGTATGTGCTTCAGGCTTAGGTCAGTGATGATGATGCTGACAAAAGGCCCATACTGAGAAGAAGAAGAGTGTTCAGGCCCAGGGTAAACTTCCAAGGGCTGCATGAGCTGGAGATTGTAGAGCACTACAGGGTGGACAGGGATATTCTACAAGAACTCAACAAGCTATGCCACTCTCAACTCAGACCCAGAGCCAACAGAGGGGAACCCATCCCAGTGGAAATAAAGTATGTGTAGCCCTTAGAATATTAGCTACAGGTGATTTTCAAAGACCAACTGGGGACATAATGGGGGTCTCACAGGCATCGGCATCCAGTGTACTCCACCACTTCCTGGATGCCTGCAAGTACATGCCAGTGAGCACATTTATTTACCCCGCACCCCTGAGGAAAGGGCCAGTAATATGCATCGCTTCCACTGTGTAGCAGACTATCCTGAGGTAATGGGTGCCATAGATTGTGCTCATGTCCACCCAGTGAAGAGGGTAGGGTCTACATCAACCGCCAGGTGTATCACTCCATCAACTGCCAGGTCATGTGCAATGCCCAGGGCATAATCATGAATGTGTGTGCAGACTCCTACATCTGGCACGCCTTACAATTGTACCAGATGTTTGCCAGGGGGGGCATCCCATACAACCATCTACTGGGGGATGCTGGCTACGCACTGGAACCATGGATAATGACACCCATCAGAAATGCACACACACCTACTGAAGAATGCCATAATGAGGCACACGTACAAACTAGGAACATCATAGAGCATGTGTTTGGACTGTTTTAGTCATGATTCTGCTGCCTTGATATATCTGGTGGAGCCCTGCAATACTCTCCAGCCACATGTGCACACATCTTCACAGTATGTGTCATGCTACACAATATGATCCTGCAGAAAGAGCTATGTCAGAAACATCACAGGGAAGGGACACACAGCCCCCCACCAGTGCCAAGGTCCCCACAGCCACAGGGAGACTTGGAGGAGAAACACCCTGAGCCTGTCCCTGTAGACAGACATAGACGTGCTCAATATGCCTTGACCTTGGCAAAGAGGCAACGCAAAGCACATGCACTGACAACCTAGGGTCCTAGGGACTGACACCTTACTCCAACTCACATACACAGTAAAAAGGATGCCAGCCACACCACACAATATGTACCTTACCATGTACTGGCTGTGTACTGCGTACATCACACAGAGATAGCCCTAACGTTCTGTGACCTCAACTACTGCAGGCACAAGGTAAGTCACTCTTCTTTACAACAAATGTATGGGGTACTAGACTATTGTAACATATGTATGGACCTGCCGCATGTATACACATGAATAGAGTGGGCTGCCAGGATAGCTGTAGACAACTGACAGCTGTGCAGGACAAAAGGAACTCTCTGTGCAATACTGGTTGACCCATAATATACAATAAACCCCAAGCCAGCAGATCCCACTGCACTATGCCAGGACAGATGCTTGTCTGTCAATGCTAGAGTCCCCTAGCCCCAACACACCTGTGTTCCCATACAACTGCAGTAACAGTATGTTTGCAAGGTAATAGCAGCAGACCACACAATCCCTGGCCTGTCCCAATCAACCTGTTAACATGTACCATTTCCCCCAATATGCAAAGGTCAATGTGCTATGTATGTCTGTGGTTGATAGTGTCTGGAAGTAAATTGCACTGTTGGGTGGCTTAGTGGGCTAGGCATATTACCATGGTTGATAAGGTACATGGTTCGAGACTGGCTCCGCCTACTATTTTGCATGTGAGTTACACCTATGGTAGGGGTTCTACGCACTGTCCATATGTCAGTATTTACTACTGCAAAAAAGCTGGACAAAGACAGACAGAGACAATGGAGGGACAGGGGGCCACATATATGGAAAGTATACAGCTCTGAGTAACCTAGAAGGTGGCTAGTAGAACAACATCTTGTAACAAGTCAGTTTAGCACCAGGATATAAAGGCTGTCATGTAACTGTGCCAGTACTTAGAACAAGTCAGTGGTCACCATCCATACCTCACAAATGTACAGAGTTTTGCAGAATGTCAACATTTATGGCTCATATATCTGTTCTGTTTGTCATAACATTGCAGTTTTCTCGCAAACTATTGGCAAATCAATAAAGGTTGCTGTGAGAAACTGATGACAGACAATTGAGATGCAGACTTTATACTCATCAAAAATGCATGCTAATACAAAACCATTCTACCAACTGTCTAACTTTGTAAGAGAAATATTAAAATCTTGTCCCTATGTTTGGGTCTGTGTCCCACTGTTATATATGGCCCTGTCCAGATTTATGGCTGTAAGAGTTTGAGAGGTATGGGCAACATGCAGCCTTATGATAACAGTACAACACAAACTGTCTGAGGACCACAGCGGATGTATGGGGCACAATGCTGGACAACCCTGGAAACAGGTATAATCAGAGGTGTGAAATCTATAACCCTGTGTGTGGTGTTACATCTCTTACCCCACTCACAGCATACCTACAACAGGGCAGGACAAACGCTCACATATAAGGGGAAGGACTGGCCAGACAAATGTAGAAAGTGCAGAATAGAGTGGTTCGTGCAGTAACATGGGTTCCCTGCAGTGTATGGAGTCAGTAACCCAAATGTCTGTCAGTGGTTCCTCATATCAATCTATAATGATCTGCCACTGACGTATCAAGAAATCACAAGCTATGTAAAATGTATTAGACATATTATGCAAAATTTTGTTCGGTCCAAGCACTCTGTACGCACCCTAGATAGGGCTGAGATATTATGGACAGCACACAGCCAGGAAATCCCTCAGGCATTATATCAGAGAAGTGCTGGACTGTTTAATCAGGTTCAGCAGACAATTGGCTGCAGCACACAAAATCCTGAACTGGAGTACAGGTAGGTCTAGCCTGGAGTCCCAATGTAAGTAATGATGGTCATACTGGGCATGCTCCTACACTTAGCTAATTTCAGCCCATGTCTGAACCCACATCTGACTATAGAACTACGATGTCCAAATATCTCTGTGAATACAGACAGCTATGTATACCTTAACTGTCTCTCCCTACCCCCATCAGACATAATTACCCTTATCTATCTGTATGTATATATAAAGAGACAGACGGGGGAAGAGAGAGAGAGAGAGAGACAGAGAGAGATTGACTCAGAAAGGCATAGTGTGATGTAGTGCTGTAGCCACTCATACACCAATTGTAACAGGTGGCACGTGCAAATAATAAGGTGAGCTCTAGTTTTAATAGTAGGTAGGTAGGCGTTTTAATCTCACATCATCCACCATGTGTGTGTGTGTGTGTGTGTGTGTGTGTCTGTGTATATATCCCATATACAGCAGAATACACATGCCCAATAGGCTTATGTCTGTGCAATGGTCACTCATTTTATGGCCCTGTAACTAGTGTCCTCCACAACAGCAGCCTGCCTGTCAGCAGCTACTGATGTTATCCACCCCAACAGCAGTGGCAGACACTATCCACATGCATAAGCTCCATGGTGCATGGGATAACTATGTAGAATTATAGTGTATACAGCTAGATAGGTAGTGGTTCTAATTCCAACAATGGCAACTCAGTGTAAGTATATCCACCTGCAGCTGTGTGTATGCCTTGCCTGTGTGTGTGTGTGCAATGCCAATCCATTTTAAGGCCTGTTCCATCCTGTTAACCCCTCCATTAGATTACTTTACAGGGCCTGTTTGTGTCATCCACCTTAGATGCACAGTTAGACACTCTCTAGGCTCATAAGCCCTGTGGCACATGTGATAAGTACATAACATTACAGTACATACAATTAGATAGGTAGGGGGTTCTAATCTCAAAACTGGCAACCTGTGAGTGTGTGTGTGTTTATATGGTAGGTATATCACCTGTAGTAGTATGGCTGCCTTGTGTGTGTGATGGTTATACCATTTTGAGGGTCTGTTTCACCATGTTAATCCCCCCAGTGGATTACATTACAGGGCTTGCTGGTGCCACCCTCCTTAGATGCACAGTTAGACACACTCTAGGCACATAAGCTCTGTGGTGCATGCGATAAGCACGTAGCACTGTAGTACATACAACTAAATAGGGAGGGGTTCCAATCCCAAAACTGGCAACTCTGTGAATGTATGTGTGTGTGCATGCATGTTGCCTTGCAGCGGTCTGGTGTCTTCTCTGTGTTTGTGTGCAACAGTTCTACCATTTTAAGGGCCTGTACAAACCTGTCTACCCCCCTGGTAGCAACCTTTACAGCAACTGCAGATGTCATCCACCCGGATAGTAGTGTCCAACACTACAAAGCCATATAAGCTCCGTGGCGCATGTGATAGGAGTTCCAGTCTCAACAAGGGCAGTTCGTGTGTGTGTGTGTGTGTGTGTGTGTGTGTGTGTGTGTGTGTGTGTGTGTGTGTGTGTGTGTGTGTGTGTGTGTGTGTGTGTGTGTGTGTGTGTGTGTGTGTGTGTGTGTGTGCGTGCGTGCGTGCGTGTGTATCCCCTTGCAGCAGTGTGACTGTGTTAGGGCCAACACCTGTTTCACCATGCAGGTAGCAGTCCATGTTTGGCCATGTGTGTCCTGTGAAAACAATTAAAACAATACGTAGATCCCAAGAGTGTAGGACAACAAGCATTTTCTACATGTGTGTAATAGTTGCATAAAGCAGTCATTTTACATCAGAAACACCTTAATGTTCTGAGACATAGCATAATCTAGGGAAATGCTGTAATAATCTAGGGAAATGCTGTAAAATAAGATGCCATGTTGGCAGACCAAGAGACATCCTGTCCTTTGCAATTGCCATGGGTATGGTTTGTCCTGCCAACTCTCATGATACTACATGAAGTGTCCTATATTGGACATTTTTTAAGGTGGCATCCCTACTACGTGTTGCCTATGTGTGTACAATATGTATACATGTCGAAACTCTGTGAGTAGGCGCTGCTCCTAAATAACCCACATGTATCTAGGCATGAATGCTAACCACCACCACCCACATTTGTAGGTACTGACTTAGGCTGTGGCAACTGTAAGTTGTGTGTTGTCACTGACCCACCAAATGATGTTAACACACTGCAATAGTTCTTACATTGGGTACAGACTGGTGCAAAGGTCCTGGCTTCAAGCTAACTGCAGAAAACAGTACCATCACACCATACAGCAAGGACACAACCCCACTGTTTGCCACATCATTGGCAACCCCATAAACACACAACCTGTGTTGAGAGACCTGCGTACTCAGTTTGATAACAATGTCGCATTCAACCATCATGTAGTTGCAATAGTCAAAAGGCCTTGTATGTGGTTCAACTAATAGGTAAAGGGAGCCCATTCAGAAAAAAGATGGACATTACCTCTGTATAGTCCTCAGTCAGTAGTACAATAATTTAGTAAAATGGCCTGTCTGATATGTACCTATCCAGATATCTGCACCAACTGGAAAGGCCATGGTAAGACCCACAAAGGTAATCTATGACCTCCAACACCTGTCCCATGCAGACAGCCTCTAATCAGTAATGCCCCACTCGGTATTGGACAGTTTGGCCAGAGATGGGCTGTGGCACGCCTACAAGGCAATGTTGACCCTGCCCTTCAACAGCTGGCCCATATATGCGAGTCTAATTCCTCACGCATTACCAGCACAACAGGCCTAAATCTATGTGACATCAAAAATACCTGCCAGAGAGATAGGTTTGTCTCCCAGAGGCTGCCCTGTTTCAGGACTGCACTACCCATACATGTCAAACAGGGTACCATGCAGACCCTCATCAAGTGTAACCGTGATGAGTGGATGGGAAACCACAAATCTGTCCCAGGGATCCCACCTGTGTCCCTCAATGACAGGGGCAACAGGTGCTGATTGATGATTCTGTTGGGGATAAACTAATGGCTAGGCTTGTAAGGGCCTCAGGGCCAATACCCTAGTAACAGCCTATGATCATATGACACTGGAATCCTGCAAAGCAAACCCCAAGCCCACATTGGTGACATCCACAATCATCTCCCCTTCTTCACATATGTCTGCAACATCAAAAGAAGCACTCAGTTCTGCTCCATAGTGGTGGTCAAGGACACTAGACATACAAGTGCTGTAGGCATATCATACTTGCTGCCTGTCAGATTCAGTGTAGTCTTCACCCCCTGTCCCCCTCATCAGTACATAAGGACATACCCAGTACCTGCCTGCTTCACCTTATGTTTAGGGAAGAGGCCACCACTGCCATCTCAAAGTCATGGTATGCAGCGACCATGGGAGCCTATCACATCATATGATGCATCCTACATGACCCCAAGCATAACCTTGCACCATCATAAGGCAGTGTATTCCACCAAGGCCTGCCTACCACATTTATTCCAGCCATGTGGAGGACATGCACTGTCACCCCTTCATACAAAGGTGGAGCGTCCACCAGTCCAGCACATTATAGACCCATCAGTCTAACTAGGCTACTCTGCAAGTCCATGGCACAGTTTATAGTGAACCTCATTAACAAGGACATTAGCAACCTCCACATACTCCAGCATGCACAGTTAGGCTTTGTCAATGCAGGGATCATGACTGTTACAATTGGTTGACCTCTTTGACACAGTTACCAAAGCCATAGACGGGGGAGGGTGACAGTGAACACTGCCTACCTAGACCTGGCCAAAGACTTTGACAGTATTGCCCACTTGGCCATAATAGATATACACTCCCACCTAGGCATCAGTCCATATGTCACCAGATGGGTAGCACAGTGGTGCACTGACAGAACCCACCTAGTCCACATAGGGGAATACCCCCAAGTGGTAGACCCATAATTAAGGGCACAATCTGGTGCTCTGTGTATGGGCCTCTGTTATGTGTGATATACTCTTCTGAGGTGCAGGGCACAGACATTGGGTTATGGCTGACCATGTTTGCAGACGACTGCATGCTGGGTGCTGTCACCAGAATCCCTAGTGATGCGGACATCTGCTAAGAGGGTCTCATGTAGACACATCACTGGTGCTAGAAACATGGCTTCAGGCTGCATACCTCGACATGCAGCATCATCCCATTTGAGAAGAGTGACGTCCCTACATATTATCACAGTACTACCAACATCCTAAGCACACAATGAGTCAAGAGGGCTATGTGCACACAGGTCGATGGCAACATGACATTTGCCCACCATGTTGGTTCCGTTGTAAGAAGAATATTCTACATGGCCCAACTCATACATTATGGTATGCCATCCAGGGACATGGGGGTCACAATATCCCTGTAATATCCCCTAATAAGGACCATTATTGAGTATAATGCCCCTGTGGTCATTTACCTGGCAAAGCACATGCAGCAGCTGTGGACATCACAGAGGTTCCCCAGCAGGGAATACCAGGGCCTTATACAACTACTATACACAGATTAGCCCATCGCTCTACTCAGTTTCAGACAGACTCCTCACAGGTGACCTCTGTCTGGCATATAAGGCAATCGCGTACTCCACCTTGATGGGACTGCTGCACAACTGCAAGTCAGGCTCCACTGTATTAACCCACAGACACACCCTCAACCTGGTCTGTGACATCAACAGAACTTGTTGGCAGGTCAGATATGTGTCCCACACACTCACCCAGTTGTGGAATGGACACCCTGTCCACATCAGCCAGGGTAACTATTTACACCTTTTCAAGTGAGACCTGGATAACTGGATAGTTAACAGAACATACATACTTGGGATACCATCTGTGTCCCTATTGGACTGTGGCATTGAGTGCTGACTTGCATACACATAGGCTAAACTCTGGGCTAGGCTTGTGAGGGCCTCAGGGCCAATAGCCTAGTGACCTTGTATGATCCTAAGTATACCAGTTATGGCCCTATGTGCTGTGATGGACTGTGTTGTTATGTGTCCATGCCCACCACTGCCATCTACTGTGGTGTGTCCCCTGTGGGCGACATAGCAGTACCATGTCATACATCCACCATCTGACCAATAGCTGAATGGTACCACAGGTGTATGGGGACAGTCCAGCAGCATCTGTGTGACACAATTACAGACAGGACTGCAAACGTATTGTAGGGTATCCTTCTTGTGGGTGTCCAACATCCGCAGTACATAGATGTTTGCAGAATATGTACATGTGCCTGATATATGTGGACCCCCTGCTGACAAATGTGGATGTCTGGAAAACAGATGCACAATATGTAATGGTTGTTATCAGACTGTGGGGAATCTGGCTGTCACACACCAGACACCTCAGGAAACAGTTATAGTACTTTAATATCTGGTACTGTATTCATTTCATCACATTGCATGCTCAATATGTACACTCAGTTGCTGAGGTGGAGCCTGTGTCCCCCCACTATTACTGCTATAACTCACTCTCTGCTGTAGGGGGGTCAACAGGTATGCTAGCCATAGCTCTCAGCTGATGATGTACAGGTGTTGAGTACACAGTGACCTAGCTAGAGTATGTCAGGAACAGTCAGATACACCTGGACAATGCTTGAACTATGCCCGTGTGACATTCACAGAGTGAGAGGAGCAGACTTACAGTACATTATGTAATATGGCAGCTGTATCCACCACTACTGACTCTAACTATTGTCTAATACACAATCCAATTGCATTTGTACATGAGCTGACCATTGCTGGGGGGACTCAGGGGCCAGAGCTGTGATCTACGTCACAGCAGACAGAGCCAAAAGGGAAGTCTGTAGCTGCTAACAGCAACACGTAATCCCATGATATTTTACCATAGACCTCTATTGTTGTAATCCCTAATTCCCATACCTGCATCCCCCAACTGTGTCCTATAACATGGGAATACTATTACATACCTGGTACTGTGCTGTACTCCTTTATGTTCAGAAATCCTGTGGTAGAATACTAGGATAGCGCAATCTGCTTGCCTTTTGAAGGTAATGATCATGAACAGCTGATTGCCTGTGCACCAATATGTGGCTCAGACTTGCTACATGCATTCAGAACAGATAAATCCTAAATGCATTCAGAACAGCTAGGTTTCATTTTCATTAGCCAAAGTCATGGCAACACAGTGCTGTATTTGAGGCCTTCATGTAGGCCTTAACTCTTTTCTTGGCCTGTGAGAAGGACATTATCGAGGTGTGGGGACTACAGCATCACAGAGGGTAGGTTGAAATACTGTCCACTCTTTGGATTTATGCGTTATGTCCACAGTTTTGCATGCTATGTTTGGCCATTGTGAACAGACTTTCTGATTATGTGGCAGTTTACTGTTTAACAATGTGGGTCGAGGTCAGTAAGGGGACAAACAGATGTGAGTGTCATACATCAGTTGCATCAGAATATGCATGCTGCTGCAGTAGTCACTGGTCTATCAGCTGTGTATGTTTGTAGGGTAGGACTTTGCCACGTGTCCCTGTCATACCTCTCAGCCTTTTAGAACAAGAAATCTGGACAAAGCCATTTATAAAAGTGGGACAAAGGCCCAAAACTAGGGACAATTTGTAAATATTGCTCTTATAAACTTAGAAAGGTAATAAAATAACAGGTTTTGCATTAGCGTGAATTTTTTGATGGGTATGAAGTCTGAAACTCAAATGTCTGTCATTATTTTCTAACTTCAGTCTTTAATGATTTGCCAGTAATTTGCCAGAAAACAACAATTTTATGACAAATGGACCAAAAGGTGAGGCAAAACTCTGGACATTCTTCAAAAATCTGTACAGTTGAGAGGTATGGTCCTTGTCGCTTGACCCCGTGGTCATCCTCCCCACCCCTTATGTATGGGTGTTGTGTGGATTCCCTGTTCTACATGTTTGGGAGGTATGGTAGGTCTGTAGCAGGTAGCTGAACATACTGATGCATATGTTGCGGGCTGCAGTTGCTGCATTCTGCCCAGGAGTCATACTGGGGATTGCAAACACATTGTGGGACAGCAAGCTGTATATGGGAGTAAGGCAGCAGTGTCAGCTCTGTTGTCACAGCATAGCCAGGGTGAGGGTACCCATAACAGTCCAGGTGAGGCATGTGCCTCTGGTATACATATTATGCAACAGCGCCATCCAGAAAGTGGTACACAACATTTAGGGCACTTATACATATTTGTGGTGTGTCCCAACCTACAGGTCTTTGATGTGCTAATATGGGTGGCAGTGACTGCAGCAGGAGAAAGAAATGTGTGCTTAAGATTGCACGATCAGTCATTTAATTTTTCAACAACCATGTACTTGACATGCAACACACTGGAATGGAAGCCAGGACTGTGGGTGGAAAAATGTTACGCATGCCAGGAATGTAACAGATTGAGCTATGGAGTCAATACTATAGCAGGTGCATTTACAAGACATATATGCATGCATAAACATGTGTGATCAGATGGGTATGACGTGTGACACTGAACTGTCTGTCATGATTTCATAATTTCAATGTGTACTGACTTGCCAGTACATCAGCACACAGCATAGGTTGTGTGATAAGTGTGCCAAATGTAGGTGGCACAACTGTGGACATTCCACAACAGTCTGTGCAGTTGTCAGCTCTACCTGCCATCCTATGCCTCACGTACATCCATCAACATTTATTTTTCTGTGTACTGGTTTGGTGTCTGTATCACAGTCCCAATTATGTTGTCATTTTTCCCATTATATGTACAAGCAGTGTGTCACTGGCAATAAGGATATGTTTCTGGAAACTAGGTACTCCTTGAAGGCTTTGCCAAAGCACTTGAGATTTGGATTAAACTTCTTTCTGTTGGTTACTGCTGGTTGTTTTTTGTTTTATATTTCTGGAAACACGTTACTCTTCAAAGCTGAGTGGCCTAGTGGGCTAATGCACTATGCTGTAGTTAACAACTTCCTTGGTTTGAAACTTGGCAAAGCTGAATATTTTTGTGATGTGCATCACTGATTCACAGGATAAGTTTATGAAAACACCTGTTAGTCCTCAAAACTGAATGGCCTAGTGGGCTAATACTCTGTGTTATAGTTGGCAGGGTGACATGGGGGCAAGCAGGAGGAAAAACAATGTGAAAGGCAGGTAGGGATGTGCAGGATGGGTGTAGGAAAGGACCACAGCTCTCTATTTCTTCTACAGTAACAGGTTGTGGACAATTTGAAGCCTCACATCACAGAGGGAGGGGGTGTGGGTGACATAACTTTGTTGATTGAGTGATTGCTTGATTGATGGCAGTGTAGGTGTGGGTGAAATGGAGAGCTATGTCTTCTTTTTCGGCTGTTCCTGTTAGGGGTCGCCACAGCGGATCATCTGTTTCCATTTCTTCCTGTCCTCTGCATATTGCTCTGTCACACCAACCACCAGCATGTCCTCTCTCACCACGTCCATAAACCTTATCTTAGGCCTTCCTCTTTTCCTCTTACCTGGCAGCTCCATCCCTAGCATCCTTTTCCCAATATACCCATCATCCCTCCTCAGCACATGTCCAAACCAACGCAATCTCGCCTCTCTGACTTTTTCTCCAAACTGTCCAACCTGAGCTGACCCTCTAATATACTGATTCCTAATCCTGTCCATCCTTGTCATACCCAGTGCAAATCTTAACATCTTTAACTCTATAACTTCCAGCTCTGACTCCTGCCTTTTTGTCAATGCCACCATCTCCAACCCATACAACATAGCTGGTCTCACTACCCCCTTGTAGACATTCCTTTCACTCTTACTGGTACCCGTCTGCCACAAATCACTCCTGACACTCTTCTTCACCCATGCCGCCCTGCCTGTACTCTCTTCTTCACCTCTCTTCTACACTCACCATTACTTTGAACTGTTGATCCCATACTTAAACTCATCCGCCTTCGCCAACTCAACTCCCTGCATCCTCACAATTCCTCTATCCTCCCTCTCATTCACACACACATATTCTGTCTTAGTCTGGCTGACCTTCATTCCTCTTCTCTCTAGAGCATATCTTCATCTCTCCAGGGTCTCCTCCACCTGTTCCCTACTCTCACTACAGATCACAATGTCATCTGCAAACAACATAGTCCACGGGGACTCCTGTCTGATCTCATCTATCAACCTGTCATCACCATTGCAAATAAGAAAGGGCTCAGAGCTGATCCTTGATGTAATCCCACCTCCACCGTAAATGGATCACTCCCACTGCAGACTTCACCACTGTCACACTACCCTCGTACATATCCTGTACCACTCTTACATACTTCTCTGCCACTCCTGACTTCCTCATACAATACCATGACTCCTCTCTAGGCACCCTATCATATGCTTTCTCCAAGTCCGCAAAGACACAATGCAACTCCTTCTGACCTTCCCTGTATTTCTCCATCAACAGTCTCAGAGCAAACATCGCATCTATAGTGCTCTTTCCCAGTATGAAACCATACTGCTGATCGCTAATCATCACCTCCCTTCATAATCTAGCTTCCACTACTCTTTCCCATAACTCCAAGCTGTGACTGTTCAGTTTTATCCCTCTGTAGTTACTACAACTCTGCACATCACCCTTATTCTTAAAAATAGGTAACAAAACACTTTTTCTCCACTCCACAGGCATCCTCTGACTTTCCAAGATTTCAGTAAATAATCTGGTTAAGAACTCCACTGCCAATTCTCCTAAGCACCTCCATGCATCCATTGGTATGTCATCTAGACCAACAGCCTTTCCATTCTTCATCCTCTTCATAGCTATCCATACTTCCTCCTTGCTAATCTGTTTCACTTCCTAATTCACTATCCCCACATCATCCAACCTTCTCTCTCTCATTTTCTTCATTTATCAGCCCATCAAAGTACGCTTTCCATCTGCTTAACACACTCTCCTCGCTTGTGAGTATGTTTCCCTCACTATCCATAATCACCCTTACCTACTGCACATCTTTCCCAGCTCAGTCCCCCTGTCTAGCCATACGGTACAGGTCCTTTTCTCCCTCTTTAGTGTCCAACCTTTCATACCACTCTCCATATGCCTTATCCTTAGCCTTCGCCACCTCTCTCTTTGCCATGCTCCTCATCTCCTTATACTCCTGTCTACTTTCTTCATCTCTCTGACAATCCAACTTCTTCTTCGCCATCGTCTTCCTCTGTATACTCTTCTGTACTTCCTCATTCCACCACCAGGTCTCCTTGTCCTCCTTCCTCTGTCCAGATGTCACACCAAGCACCTTTCTAGCTGTCTTCCTTACCATCTCTGCTGTAGTTACCCACCTATTCGGTAACTCTTTACTGCCCCCAGTGCCTGTTTTAACTCCTCCCTGAACCCCACCTCACAATCACCCTTTTTCAACTTCTACCATTTGATCCTTGGCACTGCTCTCACACTTGTCCTCCTCTTCTTGATCACTAACATCATCCTACAGACCACCATTCTATGCTGCCTAACTACACTTTCTCCTGTCACCACTTTACAGTCTCCAATCTCCTTCAGACTGACCCCCCTGCATAGGATATAACCCAGATGTGTGCATCTTCCTCCACTCTTGTACATCACCCTATGCTCCTCCCTCTTCTTAAAATACATATTCACCACAGCCATGTCCATCCTTTTTGCAAAATCCACTACCATCTGGCCTTCTGTATTCCTCTCCTTAACACCATACCTGCCCATTACTTCCTCATCCCTTCTGTTCCCCTCACCAACATGCCCATTGAAATCCACTCCAATCACCAGTCTCTCACCCCTAGGTACACTCATCAACACTTCATCCAACTCACTCCAAAATTTTTCTTTCTCATCCATTGCACACCCAGCTTGCACAGTGCATGCACTAACAACATTCATCATTACACCATCAATTTCCAGTTTCATAAACATCACTCTATCTGACACTCTTTTCACCTCCAAAACACTCTTGGCATACTGTTCCTTCAGGATAATTCCTACCCCATTTCTCCTCCCATTTACACCATGATAGAACAATTTGAACCCACCTCCTATACACCTGGCCTTATTCCCCTTCCATCTGGTCTCTTGCACATGCAATATATCAACCTTCCTTCTCTCCATCATATCAGCTAGCTCTCTCCCTATACCAGTCATACTGCCAACATTCAAAGTTCCCACCCTCACTACTGCACTCCTAACTTTCCTCCTCTCTTTCTGCTTTAGGGCATGCCTTCCCCCTCTTCTTCTCCTTCTCCTCCTTCGGCCAACAGTAGGCCAATTTCCACCAGCACCCTATTGGCAAACAGTACTGGTGGCAGTCGTTGTTAACCCGAGCCTCGACCGATCTGGTATGGAAATCTGTATTGTTGTCCGCATATGTTATTTAGCAGAGGTTTTAGAAGACCAGGTGCCCTTCCTGATGTAACCCTCCCCATTTATCCGAGCTTGGGACCGGCACAAAAAAATGCACTGGCTTGTGCATCCCCAGTAACCCAGTACATGGAGAGCTATGTACTGGGCAATTTTTTTTTTTTTTTTTTTGCTGGACAGACGCCCATTTTTTTTTTTTTTTACGACAGACTGGAAATTTGGGGAAGGGATATAGGTACATGTGGAGAGGTAAGTTGGGTAGAAGAGGTAGCATTTGCAAACAGACAAGGCAGACAAGACAGCAGACAGGGGTGGTATATGACGGGTGTATATTAGAACACCGAAACCTCACTTACGCAAATCCCTAAATGCCGACACATAAACAGTGAACCGCGAGAACACCGAATGTCCTGAAGCATGAAATTCGAAGTATCGAATTGCCATAGCTGTCCCTTATCCGGTATAGCTCCCTAACGTAAATGTGCAATAGTTACTGACCTTAGGGTTATGGTGCGGGTTAAGGTAAGTGCATATATAGTAATACATTCAACCTACACTTTAGGGTTAGAAGTAGGGTTAAGTTAAGTGCATATATAGTAATATAGTTGTGTAGCTGTATAGATTCGTAAATTACACTTTTCCCGTACTTGGGTGTTGTTTGTTTATATTTAGATACATTTGTGTGTAATGCATGTTTGATTAGGATATGGGATATATGGGTGAAGTGTAGATATGGGGAAGTGTGGATTATTTATTTTATTTGGGTAGGTAGTACATAGTGGGCGGTGGAGTTGGCCAACTATGGCATTTCGATATTTCTAGTTTTGCACTTCAGGACGTTCGGTGTTCTCGCGGTTCACTGTTTATGTGTCTGTGTTTAGGGATTTGCATAAATTAGGTTTTGGTGTTCTAATATAGACCCGTATATGACACATGAGGGGGGTAAACACCTTGGATGGGGAGGGTGTTGTGGAATTGGAGAACCAAGTGCTCCCTGACGGCAGCAGTGGGACTGAGCACCCCACCCATGGGCACTCATCACTGCTCCTTCACGTCCCCGAAGGTGACTGTACTGAGGGCTAGGTGCTGGGGCCATCCTGCCCCTCCAGGTGCACCAGTCTGCTCTCAATCTGGCACAGTCGATTGTCCATATCACGCTGGACAATCCTGCGCACCATCCCTGGGAGCCGTCGCTTTGTAACCACTCCCTCTTTGTGCCCATGCCCGGTGGGCGGGCCCCATCCTATGAGGCGGTTCCACCCACAGGTGGTGCAGGACCAGCAGAGGTGGAAGCTCCAGGTTGGGTCCCAGACGTGCTGGTGCTTGGTGCCACGGTCAATTGAGGTGGGGTAGGTGGATCCACAGGAACCGGCCTACCTGCTCGTGCTATGGTGATGACTTTTTTTAAAGTGTATAGGTTAGTCATGTACAGTACATTTAAATGTAGTTATAACAGCATGCAGGGGTGTTCCAGTTAACCCAGAATGATAATATTGCATAGCATACAGAACACAAGAATAAATGGAATAACAGTCAGTATTGTAACAGCATGCCAGTAACAGTTACGGCATAAGGCTAACAACATTGGTATTTCAACAAGGTATGTTAGTAGGCAACCATTGTAATATATAACAATAATAAAACACAAGGCCCAACATTAGGTTTTGAGAACAACATATGTGAAAAGGAAACCATACCTGTAGTATAACAATAATAATTTGTGATGCAGATAAGGGGTGGGTGGAGAGAGAGACATTCCATTAACAACAGTATAGGCTATATTGTTTGCAACACTACTGTACTATACTATACAATACTCTACAGGTTTCCCCTTGGTTTATGTATACAAGTGTCCTGTAGCTTCTCTAGCAGGTACATACCTCTCAAGCTATCTGCATGGGACAGTGTGGGCCAAGCTGTTACACTTACAGATACAAAACTACAGGGGACTATTACATGTTAGGTGGACATATATGACTACCAAGGTGTACTGTGCAATGTTGTTGTGTGAGTGTGCTACTGACATACTTCGACTGGATGTTATATCTGTGTCCAAGGGTTTTGGCAACAGTAGTCACTATCTGTGACAGCGTGACACTTGAGAGACATGTATCGTGCAAAGTACAGACAGTTTGCACTTATCCTGCTGTCCTTGGCAGGCATGGGGTTAGACTATCAAAAGACATTCACAGACGTACCAGGCATACAGCTGTACCAACAATAAACCATTGTATTAGTCTTATTAACTAGGAATAGTAGTGTACTTTAATGAAAAGTCTTATCACCTTGCTGAGCAATGCTGTTTACACACTAGTACATCTGGACACAGAAATTACTACACCATTCAAACAGCTACTACAGGCATTTACTTACCTGTAAGTCTTGTGGGGGAGAAAATCTGTTAACAATACATAACTCTTTCTATACATATTCAGTACTACTTGTCAGTTTCTATAAATATATAGTAGTACTTATCCCTGGATTCAAACCCATGTCTATGTGTGAGAAAATGAACAACATACACATTGTTTATGAAATTGAACTACTGAGGGACTGCTGTGTATTGACTGACTGATATATGCCTAGACCTCACCTGGTAACAAAGTCTGACATGGTAATATTGGTACAGTTTCACACAAGACTGCAGAGACAGTTGAGCATGCATGCATGACATTCATGTATGACAGAGATAGTAGGTGACCTGTGTATTAAAACTTGGAATGCAGGTGTACACATTTAACCCCTAGTGGATGGGATTATGTGTGATGTGTACAGACCATATCAGGGTGCTGGGTTGCCTACCAGACCCATATACAGTTGCAGATTGTATATTTGCAGTCTACAGCAATTACACTTTCATACTTGCCTGCATCAGCATACCTACATTCAGGAATGCATATAGTTGAAATGCAAAGGTTAACACAAGACAATCCTGAGAGAAACACACTATAATACCTTAGAAATTACTATTCTAGGTTCAGATCTTAGTGCAGAACAAATATCATAATGCATTATATTTTATAGTACAGCTCCACATCTACACTTTAGCAAAACAGTTCTTTGTCGGCCAACCTTCAGTCACTTCATGGTATTATACCCGTGTTTACTTCACAGCAGTTGTGATAATCAGTTTCTTGACCAACAGCCCAAAATACACACATTTGTCACAACACACCTTTATTAGAGGTGAGATGAAACAGTGATTGGTATACATGTAACAGTCTTTATTGCTGAACACTTTAAATAATGCAGGTGTTGAAAGACAGCTGTTATTCCACCATGTACGCAGCACTAACTTTATTTCCTTAACAATTCTGACTGTAGTTGTACTTTATTTCCTGAAAATTATGAATGCAGTTGACTTATTCCCTTCACATTATGACTGCAGTAGTACTTTATTACCAGAACATTGTTAATAATACAGTATACACTTGTTATTCCTTAACACTAGTAATGCAGTAGTAACTTTCTTTCCTTCACATTAGCAAGATTCATGCTTTCATCTATATTAAACTCTACCTGGCATTACTCAGTACATCAGTCCAGGTCTATGAACACATTCATTGCAGTACACTCAACACAGAATGTACCTACTGGCAGTTACTACTGTACACTTTCTTAATTATATTATTATATATTGCAAGATATATCTGTACTCACCACACTCTCGGCACAACCTGGCCAAGTGCTCTGCATGGGCCTCCAAATTGCAAACTCTCTCTTCTGCAGCTGTGGGGAGAGAAACACACCATTATAAGAACCTGTCTATCAGATATTCATATTAGACTTTGGTAAATCAATGCTTCCTATACTTACAAACTTGCAGGGCACTGTCGTCCCAAGCATCTTGTATCCACTGGGCCAAGAGTTCCCCCTTCCTATGCTTCAGGTCGCCATAGTGGTGATGCACCTGCTCACCAGTGTGGGGGATACCAGTTGCACTGGTGAGGCCACATGTCAGGCGATCCCAGGCCTCTGATTTGTATTCCGACCCCTGGTACTGGCCCTGCAGCAGCCAGATGTCATGGTCTTTCATGAGGAGCTCAACCATGACCCTGAACTCCAACATACCCTACCTCTGTGCCCAGAAGCACGCACCCTCTCCAACTCATGCCATAGTTCCCGCATGGGTCAAACGCCAACAAGTTCTGGCTGTATTCCCGCTTGTTCAGCTTAAATAAGGCTGTTTTCCTGCCCTTTACTGCCATTGGACCAGTGGGTGGCCAAAATCAGGAACAGATTTTAATTATTGATCTTACAAACTTAGAAAGTCACTAGTCTAACAGTTTTTGTACTACATTGCATTTACTGTAGGCTATAAGATGTCATAATGGTTACGGTCTTTGTCTCCCATGCACAAGGTACAAGTTTCAGTCCTGACCTCTGGCCAATGCCTGTTTGGAGTTTGTATGTTTTCCCCTGTGTCTCTGCAGGGTTCCTCCCACCTCCAAAAATTGCTGAGTGTTTCCAACTAAATCTCATAAACGAATGGAGCTGGGAGCAGCAGCACAGACTCTACATGGTACCTCATAGGGGAAAAGTTGTACATACTAACCGCTTTGGAAATCTACTGTGGTCTGCAGTATCCTCAAGATAGAAGAACATGGATCACAGACTATGCACCATTGCAGGGCTAGCCACTTGGCAGTATAGAACATGGCTCTAGGTGATTCTGTCATGTTTACTAATGTCGGCAATGGGCATGGGCATTTGCTGTGGATAAATGGGTTCAGGACCCGGCCTACTCTTACCTATGCCAAAGACCCATGCTAACAGTGGGAGGGGTTTATGTGCCCCTACTGGTCAGTGTGTGCCTGCTATAAAGCTCAGTAGCCCTGAGTCAATAAGCTACTGGCCAGGCAGTATCTAGTTGCCCAGCCTGGGTTACCAGGGAGTGAAACCTGGATGTAAAAAACAATGAACCTGCCAAACATGAACTAAGAATTGTTATACTCAGTGTAGGTTCACTAGCAGGACGGAGCCTGGAAGGGGATGACATGATGGTACAGAGAAAGCTGCCCATCCTATGTATCCAAGAGACAAGATGGAAGGGCAGTGCAGCAAAACCACTTGGCTTGGAATCTAGAGTATACTAGTCAGGAGGGCAGGCTGGAAATGGTATGGGAATTCTGGTGAGAGAGAATCTTCAGAAGGCAGTGAGGGATGACAGCAAATTAGTTAAAAACTCATGGCAATCAGACTTCATCCTAATGATAGGATAGTATTCATAATCTCAGCCTGTGTCCCACAGCAGGGTTGTGATAGTGAACAGAACAATGCATTCAAACAGCAGTTGCAGAACCTACTAGATAAAGCAGGACAGCATAAAGTTGTGTTAATAATGGCTGACATGAATGCACATCTCAGGACAGACAGCACAGGATATGAGAATTGCCTGGGTCCACATGGTTGGGGAAACAGGAATAAAGAAGGAGAGGCCAGTCTAGTCTTCTGTCTTTCAAATGGCTAGACAGTAGCCAATACATGGTTCAGAAGGAGAGACAGTCACAAGATCACATACAAAAGTGGCTAACATGCAAGTCAGGAAGATTTCCTCCTAGTAAGGAAAGGGCATTGGGGTAGAATCAATGATTGCAAAGTCATCCCCAGTGAAACAGTTGGCCCACAGCATAAACCATTGGTTGCCAAAATCATCTGCAAGCCGTAGCCAGAGAAGGCTCTAAGGTCAACAGAGATCAGACTGAAGACCTGGAAGTTGACTGCAGAGAAAGCCCAATACTTAAAGGAATTATTCAGGGCTCTAACATCCCAAGAAGAGGAGGAAATAGGTACAGTTGAAGAAGAATGGCAGTGCCTCAAAACAGCATGTGTGAGGACTACACAACCGATATGTGCCTGAGACAGGTATGGAAATACAGTATATAAGAAAAGCTGGTGGTGGAATGCAGAAGTCCAGGAAGTAATCAAAAGAAAGTAGGGATGCAGGAAAAAGTGGGAGATAGAAAAGATAGACCAGGCTAGGAAGGAATACGTGTTGGCTAACAAAAAGGCTAAGAAAGGAGATGCAATAGCAAAGAAAAAGGCATCGAAGGCACTATACCAGCTTCTGGAATGTGACTCAGTAGGTGGCACAAAAAAACTATACCAGGTTGGAAGACAAATACAGAAATAGAAAGAAGATAGTCACTCTTCATAAGGGATGCCAATAACAACCTGCTCACCAGTCCACAGGACATCAAAGGCAGATGGAAGGAGTACTTTCAGCAGCTTCTGAATGAAGAAAACTCCACAGAAGCTGTACTGCCCCAGACACAGCCTATGATGAGAGAAGAACAGAAGCCCACCATAGAAAAAAAAGCATTAAATTAAATGAAAATGAAGTCAGGGAAAGCAGCAGGCTCAGATGAGGTCACAGCAGATTTGATAAAGATACTGGGTGAGACAGGGGAGAAGTGGCTCTTGAGGGTACTCATATCAGTGTGGAGAGCAAGGCACATCCCAGATGACTGGAGAATAAACATACTTGTGCCAGAGTACAAGGACAATGGGGACATCCACAACTGTGGGTAGTACAGAGGTATCAAACTTCTGTCCCACTGAACAAAAGTTTTGGAAAGAGTGATTGATAAACGGATATGCAGAGTAGTAGAAAGTAAGATGGTAGATAAGCAGTTCAGAGTCGGATCAGGATGCAGCACAACTAACCCAATGTTTGCTGTGACACAGATAGTTGAGAAGAAGCTAGAGATGAGGACAAAGTGCAACTGAGCATTCCTAGAGTTGGAGAAAGCATATGACAAGATACCAAGAAAGCTGATTTGGGCAGTCCTGTGGTATTTGAAGCCCCAGAAACTCTAGTAGAATTAGTGCAAGCTATGTACAAGGACCCAATGACTCAAGTATGAACAGTGTTCAGTCTCTCAAATGGGGTTACCAGTGGGAGTGGGTGTGTACCAGGTTTCACCTCTGAGCTCACTGCTGTTCATACTGATGATGGACTATGCTAGCAAACAGGTAGGAGGGGATAGGTCAACACAGTTGCTGTATGCATACAATGTGGCATTACAGGCAGACTCTGAGCAAGAATGTCAGCAAAGGATATTGGAATGTAATGCAAAATTGAAGGCACACTGGATGAAACTTGAGTACAGATAACACAGTGGTAATGACAGCAACAGGGGGAAAACAGAAGAAGCTGAGAATTATGATAGAAGGGAAGATAGTGGAACAGGTTAACAGCTTCAAGTAACTGGGAGGGGTGGTTGAGGATGAGAAGTCTGAATGAAGTGGTCAAAGCTAGAATCAGAGGGCTGCAGCCAACTGGCATAGAGTGTCAGGTGTAGTGTATGACAGAATGCCAAAAAAGCTGAAAAGTAAGATGCACAAAACAGTGGTGTGACCAGTACTACTGTACAGTACAGAAACCTGGACAGTAAAGGCAGTGAAGGTGAGGAAGCTATAGATGATGGAAATGAAGTGCCTAAGATGGGTGGTAGGATCCACATTGTAGGACAGAGAAAGAAATGAGGACATTAGAGAAGAAGCCAAAGTAGCTCCAGTTGCAGGAAAGATAAAAAAAAACAGATTACAGAGGTTCGAACACATGTGCAGAAAAACAGAAGACAATCTGATGAAGAAGATTTGGGATAGACAGGAAGAAGGCAACAGGAAACAAGGACATCCATCAAAGAGGTGCATGGATTGTGTGAGAGAAGATATGCAACAATCAGGCATGAGTGCTGAAGACAACAGGGGTGTGGCATTATATCAAGAGGGATGGCGACAGTTAACATGACACACCAACCCCATGTGGAAAGGGAGTTGATGAAGATGATGATTTGTGAAACTTTATTGTCTGGCATTAATGACTAACTGTAATCATCTGTGAATTACTGAGCAGGGAAAAAGGAGACATTGGAGATGTACTGACAACACAGGGAGAGGTATGGGGTATGAGGTGTGTATGTGTGTTTGTGTTTTTTACTATGTGTTTCTGTGTGACAGAGTGAATGGTGGGGGGTGCCTGTGCCAGCATGATGCTTAGGTCAACAGTGTAAACTGCCACAAGAAAGTATATATCTGCACTTGCAGTAGTTATGGCTGATTCAGACATGCAAATTAATTGATAATGACATTTTTCTTCATTGTGGCTAATGTGTCTCTGAATGGCAAACTACTGCAGCATGTAAAGATGGCCTTTTTACCACAGTCCTTGCAGCGAGTGCTGAAATTCTTTCTGAATCTCCAAGTCAGTATTTCACATCTACTTTATATATTACAGACCATATTTATTAATAAGAAAATGGTGTGTTTCGTTGGAGTGCTCACTGTTTGAATTTTAACTTGATCAATTGTTATAGTTCCAAAAACAGAAAAAAATGAACTTATATGTAATAATCTCAGAAAAGAAATTAAAATCATCAAGCAAATTTAAAACATAAATGATCAAGTTAATGGTGAGGCAATAAATACTGCAATACGAATAGACAATTTTATGACTAAAATGTGAAACAAATGAAAAGAGTGAATCTTTTAGGAATTAGCAAATGGCACAAGTCAAACAAAGCAATTCTGTCATGTTACTGAACACTGATTTGAAATGACCTGGTTATTGCATGTGATTTGTGGCTGATTAAACATTACCAGTAATCACATATCAAGTAAAAGGGATTTGAACAGTTTTATGAAAACAAAGTGAAACGACTTTGTTGCATGTTGATTGCACACAAGGTGATATATAAGTATTTAAGTTACTGATAGGTACTTTGCATATCAATGCAACAAGAAGTAATTCAAACCAAAGGCATACATTACAGGAATGGTATAATGTAGCTTGTATGTTTTATCCAGATAAATATATGTAGCTACTATCAAAGCACGTCTTGCCCCAAAATATACATTAGTTCTAAACAATAATTAATTTCCTATGAATCTATTCTGTTCTTATGACCTTATTATTGTTACGTTCTGTATTTTTAAATGCTATTTGGATTGTGTTTTTATGTAAATTATGAATTGGAGCGTTTCTCCATTGTGTCTATGTTAATTATCTTTGGAGCGTTTCTCCCCAGGCCTCCGCTGAAAATGGACCTGTGTCCAGTCAGACTACCCTGGTAAACAAATGTAAAATAAAATAAAAAAAAATAATAAATTCAAAAATGGTGGATAAACAAATCTTACATTATAATATGCCTCCTTTGACAAACAGTGAATCAAAGAAATGACAGATAATGAAAAGCAGCAAGAGAGAAACTGCACTTGAAATGATCCTTGAACATCTGCATGTTTTTAAAATAAATAAACATTTGGCACATATCAATGTTTCTGATGCTGATAATGCTGCATAGTGATAAACGGAGATGTTCCCAAATGTGTGCATATTTTTAAAATTAATAAACATGTGGGATGCATCAATGTTTCCTATGTGGATAAAGTGGACTGGACTGGTCAGATTATATCAACACAGATAAGCTGCAATATTTCGCAAATGATATTCAACAGGATATGAAAGTGACACTTCTGACAAATGTAATGTGTTGCAGGACATATAGACTGCTACACTGCCTGGAAGTGCCAACTTAGCCATCTGAAAGGTCATTCAAAGAGACTCTAAAAACCTTAACTTGAACCCATTGTATTTAAAACCTAAAGAACATTCTGCATTCCATACACACAAAAAGAAACTAACAAAAATAAAAAAATGAAGATAAAAAAATGAGCCATACAAGTATACTGTAATGTATTGCAGAGCCACAAAGATTAGATAGACCAAGAAACAGATTTGATGTGGCAGATCTGAAAGTTTGCAAACAAGCTGCTCTCTAACATTAAATACAAA
Source organism: Protopterus annectens (assembly GCF_019279795.1). Lineage (NCBI taxonomy): Eukaryota > Metazoa > Chordata > Ceratodontiformes > Protopteridae > Protopterus > Protopterus annectens. The sequence continues at coordinate 880,893,642 of NC_056729.1, forward strand.
AGTGATGAAAAACGCCCTGGCACTTTTGTTTCTATGGGACACAGACATAAAACCTTCACTGTAGCTCATATCAACCTGAGTTGAAGTAGCAGCTTAGGCATTGGAAGACCAAAGTAGGGTAGCATGGGAAATGATCAAGTTACATCCCATCTGTCCTGGGAGGGACAGAGCAGTGATTTCCCAGTGGGCAACTGCTTCCTTGCACGTGGAGACTTGCATGGTAACAAAGGTCATTGGCAGGAGGAGGTATGTCTGCTGCACTAGTGGCAGTAGCCCTTGGGATGTATGCATCCAGGGATGGTGTGGAAGGTCCCTGTTGTGAAATGGATGTTCACATCTGCTAACAGGGGGAAGGGTTACGGCACCTACAGAAATGCCCCAATAGCCTGTACAGTTTAGCAACATACTTGTAATAACACTGTAAATCTCTTAAGAACTCTACTGTCTTTAGTCACAATGAATTCAGGACACACATTTTGAGAAGTGAAATATAGTCTGCAGTGGCAGCAAAAGTAACATCATTCTAACATCATTCTTTACTAAGAATGTCTACAACAATACCTTGCCTAAACAAAATGTCAGTGTTAATCATTCACAGTCCAAATTAGAAGAATATGAAACATCTGGAAGGCAAAATTATATCAAATGTTTATCTATAAAGAGATATCCATATCCCTACAGCTAAACACCCGAATGCAAGAAGAATGGATGCAAAAGTATTGGAAATTTTATGACAATTGTTGAAGAAAAGACTCCTATGATGATATCCCAGCAGTACAAAACAGGTAATGTCCTATTTGCTCATCATAATGCTACAGACACAAATATCAGTACTACATCTGCAATGCTGTACTAAACAGAAAACTGCATTCTAGATGGAACTTGACACCAATACAACACTAAAAAGTTTAACCATAGATTAGAAACTGGTGTTCATAAACTGCATGAACTGCCAAAGAGCAACCAGCTCAAACTGTCTTGGTTTGGAACCTGGGGATACACACTTAGCATAACACAGGATACTCTAGAAAGACACATAACCCAGTAAGTATGTACAGGAAGTGGCTAGCAACTTTTTTTTTTTTATTCAAAGAAATTTTTATTAAAAACAAAAATAGTTCACTTTACAACAAACGACTCCAAGCTGTATTAGCGTAAAAAATGTTTTAATCTCCGCTTTCGTACAAACACTTCATCAGAAAAATCTGATCAAACAATACGACTAGTTTATATATATTAATCAATTAACCATAATTATAAACAATCAACAATTTTAACCCTTTAGTTTCCTTCTTGTTAAAAAACATTTTATATTAACATGTTCATTCAAATCTGGGGGAACTTCAGCACACAAACATATCTGCAAACGCACTTCTCTAATTTCAATTTCATTTCTGAAGTTACCCCCTCTTCTATCTATTGTTACTTTTTCAAGATCTGTAAACAAGAACTTACTAAAATTCTTACATACTTTTGAGTACTTGTAAAGTGCATTGTTTACATCCTTATTCTTAACAGCCCTTACATGTTCTTGAATCCTGTCTCTCAGCCTTCTTGTAGTCATACCTACATAGAATGAATCACAAGCTGAGCACAGGGCAAGATAAACCACTCCAGAAGTATTACAACTATACCTTTCCTTAAAATCTATGTTGTAATTTAAATGGGGCAAAATCACAAATGCACCTTCATGTATGAATCTACAACTGGAACAACCATTGCACTTATATGTCCCTTTATTTCTACTACTAAAAGCTATGGGAATTCTAGTATCTGATTTTTCAAGCATTTGTTTAGTACTTCGTGTTTTAATGTTAACAAATTGTGGCTTATTTCCCAAAGCCTGACTTAACTCTCTATGACTATATATATGACTATCAGCCAGTTTTGTGTTATTATATTCCTGATGTTACATATAGCTACTGACATTTCTAAACAACACTGAGGAAAATCACTGGGAATATCCACTTCATTTAATTTGCTAGGCAGTCCATTCTTTAAAATAGGTGGAAAAAGAGTCTTCCTTTTACTGGAGACTTCAATTGCAGCCTGATATAATGGTTCTGTATGGTATCCCCTTTCCAAAAATAATTGAGTAATAAACTTCAGTTCTGTTTGAAAGACACTATCATTGCTAATCATACGTGATGCCCTTATAAATTTCCCTCTAGGAATGTTACGTTTCATATAAGTAGGATGGTTACTAGTCCAATGTAAGTAGCTATTAGAAAAAGTTTATTTTCTGAAAATGTTACTATTAAAACTACCACTCAAAGAATCCCAGGTAAGTTCAATGTCAAAAAAATTTACTTTGTGACCTACACAACCTAATGTAAAAGACAAGAACTTAGAAGTACTATTTAAACTACCCATGAAAGCTTCAACATTAAATTGACCCTTTATAATAAAAAACAGGTAATCTACAAACCTGTTATAAAATAAAATGTCCATGTAACCTATAATATTCGGTAACTGTTCACATTCCCACATCCTAGTACCAAACTAGCATATGCTGGGGCTACACTAGCCCCCATCGCAACACTCTTGTTTTGTTTATAATATTTGTCATGAAAAAAGAAAAAAATGTTGTTCTTACAGTTAATATTTACTAGTTCAGTTGACTTGTCACTATATTTGCTTAAATAACTTCTAATACTTTCAATTCCTTCCACTGTAGGAATAGAAGGAAACAAAGAGACTATGTCCACTGTAACTAAAGTAAACACTTCTCCGTCACCTGGCATTTCCATAACAAAATTTCCAACATGGTTCAAAAAATCCCAAGAATCATGACAATCATGAATTTAATTTCTGAACTAACGGGTTTAAAATGGTATCTAAATAAATAGAAATTCTTTCTGTAATGCTACCTCTTGCTGACACTATAGGCCTGAAAGGGGGGTGGCTTTGGTCTTTGTGAATTTTAGGTATCCCAAACAGGATACCTATACATGGATGTTTAGTAAAGAAATAATTGTATAAAACTACATCAATTTCTTTGTTTAGAACCATCTATCAAATACTGAATATACCTGTTTATATGTACCATGAATATCACTTATCGTTACTTCTTAATATTTATTTTCATTCTTCAGCATTGTTTCAATACTTGTATAATAATCTTCCACATCCATTATCACTAAGCCACCCCCCCTTATCAGCCTTCATAAATCTTAGATTTGTTGCATCACATAGCTCTTTAACTTTTTCTGCTAGCTACTTACATTGGACTAGTAACGATCCTACTTATATGAAACGTAGCATTTATAAGGGCATCACTTATGATTAGCAATGATAGTGGGGGGGATTCAGTAATCCTCCGTGTAGGACGAATTAAGTCCTACTCAGAGACTGCCGTCTAAGAGTTAGACGTCAGTGCGTCATGCATATGCATGAGGGTGCGCTGACTCAACTCCCAGGCTAACACGGAGCATGTAGGAGTGCAGGGGGCATGTCAGACTGCCGAGCAGTCCAAATATCCATGCCCCTGCAAGTGCCTAACTCTGCAAATGTCAGCAGATATGAGCGAGTCTGCTCAAATGTATATACCCCCAACACTACACTTCCCACATTAAAAAGCCCTGTACAAATGAAATAAAATGTAAAACAAATTTTTTTTATTATTCACCATATAGCTGCCCGTATTTGCGCATGTGTGCATGGGTGTGCCCATTGCTTAGCTACAGTTAGCAGTTTAGACATCGAAGAGGATAATAAACCACTTATATGCAAATTAAACCAAATAGCAATAGTGTAGTGGTAGAGCCTTCGCACAAAGAGGAGGCATTCCCGGTTCGAGTCCCACCACTCCCCTTTCCATTTTCTGTAGGAAATCCGTGCATAAAAATTATTCCTGACATTTACCTTTTAAATTACATTAAAATACATCGAAATGGCCTATGTAGTAGTGAACGATATTTTAAATATATATAAGAAAGTGAAAGGGTTATGCATAATAATTAATGCATAAGTAACCTATCTTAAGCAATGTGAAGCACTGCTAAGCAACGTTTACCAGTATTAAGCACATTTAAGAATAATTACCCATAGCTAAGCACTGCTTTAACGAGTGCAATAGCTTTGCGCGGAGCTGCGCATCGCGCTAACCAATGAAAACTAAACATGTTTGCGCAGAGGTGCGCACCGTGCTAACTAGCACAACATTGGGCAACGTCGGGCAACGTAGAGCAATGTCGAGCAACGTTGGGCAAAGTTGAGCAAAGTCGGCTAAACCCAGCCACACCCCCTACCGGTCAGGCCAGTAGTAAAATAAAAACGCAATGACAGGTCTCAAACCCGGGATATTGTGCACCATAATCACAGTACTAATCCACTAAGCCATGACAGCATTTGATGTTCATGGACTGTCAGCACACATATACATATGAATCAAAGTTTACCGAATGCTAAGCAGGTGGGCACTCAGTTGAGAACTTTCAAATCTGGCCAATCACAAATAAGTGTGGGAAATGAGGCATATTTAAGCTCCAGAGGTGGGAATACTCACCATAACTGGTTGCAGCTCCCATCTGCAGGCAGCAATGGCTGGTGTTGGAGAGGGGTCTCGCTTCCGAGCACAATGGTGGGGCATTGAGGAGTCAAAACTGATGGTTTGGCTCCTCATCCATCATCATGATGCTAGACTCCTGCAGGGCCAGTTCCAGGGCACAGAATACAAAGCGGAGGCCTGGAACCATCTCGCACATGAACTCACCAGTGCCACAGGCGTCCCTCAGACTGGTGAGCAGGTTAGACATCACCATGCAGACCTGAAGAGACGCAAGCAGGACCTACTGAACCAATGGATACAGGAGGCCCGTGGGATGCAAAATGCCCCACTACTGAGTAGGTAGCCATGGACTGAAGTATGTAAAGATTGCTAGTGTAGTCGATAGTATGGATAGGTATAGGTCTCAATATCACTTCATTTACTTCACAGCTGCAGGTGTCCGTGCTGCAAATCAGCAAGCCTATGCAGATAGGCTGCTAAGGCTGCGCCACCAGGCAGGCTAGTAATTTTTCTGCATGTACTGTTATATAAAATAAGTGAGAGAGCCTGGCTAAAAGTGGCTCAGCCCAATAATAAAGGTATAATAAGGCTTGGATAACCTGTCTGCATGAACTGTTATGTAAAATATGTGAGAGAGCCTGAAAAAGAGTGTTATAACCCATTAATAAAGGTATAATAAGTCCTGAATTATCTCTCTGCATGTATTGTTATATAGAATAAGTGAGAGACCCAGAAAAAGAGTGTTGTAAACCATAAATGAAAGTATAATATATCCTGAATAAGATGTCTGCATGCACTGTAATAACAAATAAATGAGAGAGCCACTAGAAAAGTGTGTAATGTAATTAATAAAGATATAACACGTGTAGTGTGTCCATGTCACTTTCTTTGAAATGTTGATGTACTCTTGCAGTATAGAAATAGTAGTGTGGTATTAAGCGCTGTCAACCCACAGTTGGGTAGGCCCATAGAAAGAGTACGAAGGGAATGCCAGTATCTCTTAAGCATATATACAGTCCTCAACTGTAGTTTCAAGCCTGGCATGTATAGGTAAATCTGGCACATGAGTAGCTTGTAGTTGTGTGCACTGGAAATGTCAGTGTGCTGCTAGAGATGTAGGGGGCTATTAAAATATAACTGATAATATCACCTGAACACATCCAGATATGTAGACATACGAATATAAATAAAATATATAAATACGTAGCAGTAACATCTGCATCCTGGACAGTTTGCATAACAGATCCAGGTCAAGTACATAAGGAACTAGCAAAACACATCCCACAACGTAATGGACATTGCCTAGTGTAATAATACATGTAGGGGATATATACCTGCAGTCAATAGGAATGTAGTGTAAAATATAAGTTCATATAAGTTGTTAATGGAGGTATCTTTTTACACCCTACTGTATGTGCATAAACAATGCAATTCCACACCTCAACGGGTATGTGTAATCTCAAAACATTTGTTGGGACATATGTCCTATTGGTTTATAAATATCTGCATAACTTTGATGCATGTGCCCTGTTCAAACACCACAATCTTGGTGGCCTGTTGCCACCATTCATTCCTGCATGCTGTTGAAATGTCCACTGTCGATCAATATATGCATGTGTTATGCTTGCTGTTCAACTGTTGGAACTCTGGTGTGTTGGGTTAATGGGAATATTACTGCATGCTGTTACAACTAATCTGGAATGCTGTTGGCTATAATGTCATTAAATTCACCTAAACAAAGAATGTATGGGAAGGCCGGTCCCAGCGGACCCACCTGTCCCACCTCAGCTGGCGATGGCACCTGGCACCAGCAGGTCCGGTGCCCAGCCTGGGACCCCCTCCTCCATTGGCCCTGTGCCACCTTCGGGTGGAAGCGCTGCAGGGGATGGGGCTTATACCCCCCATGCAAGCGTGGCCGGAGGAGGGCCACCTGTCACACTCCGAAGGGTCCGGGCTGTGGTGCGTAGGGAGATCCAGCATTCAATCGTTGATCCCCTACGCCAGCTCAAGGCAAGAGTGGCGTGACTCATGGGTGAGCCTGCCCCTCCTACGCAGCCCCCAGCACAGCCACCCTCCGGGCCGTGAAGGTGCAATGGTGACTGCCCATGGGTGGGGATCTCAGTTCCACTGTTACCATCTGTGGGCTCATGGGCTTGCGATTTCTAAACATCCTTCCCTGTCAATTGTATTCACCCACCCCATGTGTCATATTCCACCCCTGTATGCATCTTGTTTGTCTTGTCTGTTTAACTCCCCAACCTACCTCCCAAAGCATACCTACTTCCCCTACCCCACATTCCACTCTCACCTGAAAAAAAAAAAAAGGGCAATCTGCTCCCACAAAAAAATTACGCCCCATACATAGCTTCCCATTTTGCACAGATGTCCGCTGAACACAGAAACTGAAATTCAATTGGCAGTACAACATACTTTGTTGTCCTCACCCCTCTCTCAGGGGTGGAAGGTTTCAAAATTCCCTCCAAATTACTAGTATATGCACAGCTGTTGCTGTTAAAGAAATGGGCAGCTATGGACCTTCCCTACACCCGTCCTGCACATCCCGAGCTGTTTTCCCTACTGTCTTTCCCTCTTTGTGCCCCTTTTTCACCTCTTTCCTATCTCCCCATTTTCTTGAGTGCGGGGGTTAGTGGGAGTAAGCACTTTTAAGCAGCAGTAAGCGGGTTTGAGCGAGTGTGCGCATGTGTGCGCTTAGCTAAGTATTGCTAAGCATCGCGCAAACTTGCGCAAACCCTCTTACAACTGCTTAAAAGTGCCTTAGTCACCCTGCATATGAGGGGCCTTGTTCTGCTCAGCAGCAAAATAAAACACCACTGTCAGTCTCAAACCCTGGACCTTGGACACACTAGACTGCATGAAGTACCACTAGGCCACAGTAGATATACAGCAGAATGTTGCTGAAATATATATATATATCATGCATCAGAATGTGTGAATGTAAAGGAATGTAGGAATGCCATAACATAAAACCTGTTCTGTGGAACTTTACCAGCAGTTGTTGTGGAATTGCATTACATGACTGTGATAACAGAACCAGACATTCCAGCAGTAAATACTGTTACAGCAGCACTTCACAACCCCCACACAGTATCATAGCAGGACAATCCCCACCCAAATGTACAAAATACTTGTGTGTTCAAGGTACAGCAAAGATGTAGGTAGGCATACTCAGTACTGGAATTGTCCAGTTTCATGAACATCCTGTGATAATGTCAACAAAATAAAAAGCACAAACAGTGCAGAAGTGAGTACATTAATATCCACAGTATAGCTGCTCCCAAACAGTTCATGTGCCAAATGAAAACATCGCAATAACTACATATGTATGGCAGATAATTGTGGATGTTGTAAAGAAACTCCATACTCCCATGTATCTTGTGTTAGCATTTCTAGGGGTGAGTACAATTCTACACTGTCAACTGTGTACTGGAAGAGGCAACATTCAGGTCTGAGTACAACATACAAATAACTGGCTACACCCATAGCAACAGTTAGAAGAAGTATACCAACCTTCTGACTTACACAACAGTGTCCACAGCAAACAAGCATGGTCCCCACTCTAGAATTCTGAAAGGGCTACGCCTACCTGACCTAGCAATTTACAGCACTGGGTTGCTATGACAGTGAGTACTGCAAGTACCACACAGCAGGCTGCATGCAATTGCCAAATGGTGGCCACCAATTGGTACAGAGGCCATCACATGCACATGTGCAGATACCTATAAAAGCAGTCTGTACTTGCTGCCCACACAAGCAATCATTCCATTGCAGGTACGGAGGGAGAGAGAGAGAGAGAGAAAGAAAAAAAAAGTGATGTAAAGTTAAGAAATATAACAAAAAGAATATATTGAAAAAAACAGTATACTGACAACAGAAATAATATTGAAAAAATATATTGAAAAGAAACTATATTGAAAAAAATCATTGAAAAAAAATATATTGGAAAAAATTTTGAAAGAAAATATATAGAAAAAAATCTGAAAAAAAGTATTGAAAAAAGAAAATATTGAAAACAATATATTCTGAAATATACATCTATTTAACAAAAATCTTGAACAATAAAAGAGATACTGAAAGCTAAACGTATATTGGTAAAAAAAGTATACCAGGATATACGGCAACATATACAAACACATACAAAGGCAAGGTATGTAACAGCTATGTATTTACTGGAATGTAGTAGATGTTAATGAAGAGTACTCTATATAGTTTGAATCATCCATATGTGGCAGCAGTACGTATCAATGCACAGATGCCCTGCATAACCACAGGCATGGGGAAATGAGTGTGTTACTGTGTGAAGTGGGATGTGATGGTGACATATGTAGTTCAGCATTAAATGTCAAACATTTGATCCATGATATCTGTGTTCTGTACAGTAGTATGTACAATGTCTGTTTGGGGTAGTAGCCCATGCGGTTATGCAAACATGGATGTGACAGAGTAACAAATGCATGATAGTCATATTAATGTGTAGCTTAGCATTGGCAACAGCTGTACCAGGCTAGTATGCTAATTCAGCATTAGCAGCTATGTATGCACCCTCTAATATTACTGTGTGCTCACATGTGACACCTGTTCATGTTGCAGCAAGGCCCAACAGGTCAGCCGTGAGGTACAAGTACTTACAACAGTGTGGTCCTTGTGTGTGTATGGCACACACATACGGAGAGATCTGTCCGTGTCAGATATATTAGCATCTGTACATGTGCATTGAGCAAGGGACATACTGCAACTGTTTGTGAAAGGTGGATATATATATGTTGTTGAAGGTTGTTATGTGCATATATCTATGTAGGTTTTAGTGTGTGGCAGACCAGACAGCATACAGTGCTGGTATATGACATGTGGTGGTTAAACGCTGTGGGTATGGTTCATCAGGTTTGCAGTGTTGCAGCCATTGAGGCCTGCTAAAGCGACATGGGCTGAGAACACCTTCAACACATTCTGCACAACACTGTGCAATGTTATGACATAACTGTATATGTCACAACCTTCCCATACTTGATATTCCCACCATGACAGGTGCACTGTATATGTGCCTATATGTATATCTTTATGTACAGCAATGGATGTACATATGTATGTGTGTATATAGATATATATATATATATATATATATATATATATAGAGAGAGAGAGAGAGAGAGAGACAGGGTCATAATTACTGCAACAGATGCCTGGTGACAAAGCCATGGACTCAAGCTTAATGTTGACACTGTATTGGCATCCCTCCTTCCAAAGACTCAGTACCCATGAACTACCACATGGGTTTTAGTCTACTCAACACCGAAGGTGTGATAAGAGACCATGGGACACAGGTGGACAGTAGTCTCCCCTTCGATAGTCACAGTGCCACACTAGTCATGTAATCCATCTACGTGGCACATGTCATCACAAAAGGTGTGTCATCCAGAGAAAAATAGGTCAGTGTTCCCCTCTACTCCACACACATAAAACCCGGTATAGAGTACAATGCCCCATGTGGTATGTACCTCACAAGACATCTACAGCAAGTGGAAAGGACACAGACATACCTCACAAAGAGTGATACCAGCATCAAACAGATGCCCTATGCAGACCGTCACACAAACCCACAACTAGACTGTGTCACATACCGCCTACCCAGAGGTGACCTCTGACTGACATGCTAAGCTATGTCAAACCCAGATCTGTTAAACATGCTCCACGTAAACAGATCACAATCTGTATGAGCTACACGCTCTAGGGACCCAAACCCTTTGACCACAATAAACAGCACATGCTGGAGGGATAGATTCCTATCTCAGAGACATCCCATACACTGGAACTAACCAACTATCCATAGCAAACAAAACTCCTAATTAGCAGTAGTCATAAATAATCATGGAGATTGTATGGGAGATAGTGAATACACCCAGGCAATCACCTCAGTGTCTCTGCTTGACTGGGCCACGTGTAATTTAAATACCTGTGTGTCAGAGGCCAGGGTAGCATATGGCTAGAGTTCTATAGGTCCTAGGGCCAATAGCCTCTTACCTACCTATGAAGAGATACACACCCACATGTACATGTTGCAATAATCGACATGTGAGGTTGACTGAGTGTGATGGCGAATGTGTTGGTGAATGTGTCAGAGTTCGGTATATGTGTGATAGCTTAGTGGGAAACTGTCTCAGTCATGGTATTATGTGTCCTAGCTGTGATCCCAGCAAAAGATGTGTATGCAATTGTTAGGCAGAAAAAGCAGTATGCCATATGGTCTGACGTAGTCCCTTGTTGTCGACTGGGGTGTCCCATCGTGGGCTAAAGCAGTACATGTATGCATATTGGGTGTTACTGCTGGTGAATCCAACTCCTGTATGAACTGTAGTACTACCTGAAGCTGTATGCCTAAACAGCACAGTATGGTGTACGTGCACATTTATTGGAACCACTGTTATGTGTGTTCCCTGTAGTCCTCACAGATTACATAACTCAGGCATAAGGTCTGGTAACTACTGACACACAGTACTGTAAGGCACACAGGTAAAGATCACCTGGGTTGCCATACCTTTGTATCTGTTATGTATGTCTGCTGTGTGTGTGTGGGTATGCCTGTACCATGACCTCTGTCATATGTGTGTTACAGGATGCAACTGCGTATCTAGCAACATGTATAGTCTAGTACAGCAGTATGCCACCTATATTAATGAATGTGCACATATGTTAGGCAGGGGTCCACCATCAACGACTAGTGTGGTATACTGGTAATAGTGTCAGTGGACTTTACATTCATTGCAATGGATTACATATTTCATGATGCATTAGCATGATATATATCTCCTGTGGCTAGGTGGTACATTGTGTCACATACAGTGTGCCATGTACTGTTGTATAGTCTTACATACAGTTATAACTTTGTTGCTGTGCAAAACATGGTTTGATATATAGAGTGTGCCAGGCACTGTCAGGTATCTGTGTGTTGAGAACTGATATGTGGTATTGAAAGTGTGTATCTTCTGACAGCCAATAGGTTGCTATATATGGCAGTTAATTTATATCTGTACTTTAGAATGTTACATGTGCCACATGGCGTGCTCACACATATTGTTTAATTGTCTTCCAGAGTAATGTCCCACCATCGTAAACCCAGCCTATAGCACGGCCGAGGAGGAAGCCATCACAGCGAGCCTGGTGCAGCACTATGCACTGCTGTTCTCCAGAACCAGCCAGGACCAGCATGAGCGGGCTGCGCTGTGGCAAGAACTTGTCCATAGGGTAAATAACATAAGCATGCATAACCAGACATATGAGCAGGTACGCCATCACTGCAGTGATTTAATTAGACATGTCCGGCAGCATGCATCTGATATCTGCAGACAACAGCTTGCCACAGGTGGTGGGGGTAGCCATCCATCCCCCCCTCACCAGAGTGGAGAAGCTGCTCCTGAGCCAGGTGGCTCCTGGCCAACCACAACCACAACAATTAACATGTATCATCATGGAGGCCGGAACCACCCAGCAAGTTGACATGGAGCGTGCAGGTAACATGGCATAGCTGTAGAATACTGTTGCCTCTATTGGTAGAGCATGTTTATGTGAGATGTGGACTGTGTAGTTAGATGATGTGGTGCCTAGTGTTGTGCAATACTAATAATTTGGAATATAATCTGTAGGCCTGTGACTGTCCACCGTTGTACTACTGTAAGATTGCAAACACACAGTAGCAATGCCACAGTTGTTGCCACTGACAAAGTGTCTGATATCCTTGTAGGTCCCTCTGGTGTGACAGCAAGGCAGCAGAGCCATGCTGCTGAGTGTGTTATACCTTTCATATTGCTAATTAAATGTGCATGTCATAGGTGAGGTGTAGGCTATGTACACGTAACACACATACGCATAATGCATGCTGTGCATGTTTGCTGTGAGACTATGCACATCCTAGTAATGTGGGTAGCTGCCTAAAACACATACAATACACAGAGCATCCCACACAATTGTGGTAACACTGTAGTGGACATCGGATAGGCAGAGTCGATACACATGCACACAACATACACACCTTTGTCATACGCAGTACACGTTAACATGCTACACATGGCTTATTCAGACACCTGCTGTAAGGTCACACTACAGTATCCCAAACCTCATCCACACAGCACACTTAATATACCTGAGGGGTAGATGCCTCACATGTGGCTGTACAACACTCTTCAACACATAACACATTCATGTTAGGCAATGCCCCCTATTGGGCACCTCATAAACCCATGTAACAACTGGCCGTGAAATGGTGAATGTAGCCATGGTACTGCAGTTCAGGTACAGCATGCTATGTGCCGGTCTGGCACACATTAGTAGACTTGAGTGACCACATGATGCTGCATGATGATGGCTCATGGTACTATACCCCATCCAGTTACAGTGGCCACAGTAATATACATATCATGAATTGCTATGTACCTCAATGTTGTGTGTGTGCAGACATATGCACCTATACCCAATATGCATAGCAATCCCCATTTGTAGAAAGTGACACACATATGTCTTGTAATGCTATGGGGTGTATAGGTCACATGACACAGATTGTGTATGTGTGATGTATCATGTTGCAGTTGTGTGGTAGCATGCCATGTCATGGCTGGCACTGGCATGTCCACAATATGTCCTACACTCACCATAACCACTGTACAATGGCTATGTTGAGCAATGGTATTCCATCAGGTATACATACACCACTCATCCTGTGTGTATACATAGCATGCATGTGCTACACCTGTGTCCACAATTATCTGCTAAAGACACAGATGCTCTAATCAGAAATGGATATCTATGTGACACACTGATACACATCCAGACATGGTATGTACACCTGTGACTGATGGTGCACAGGACATTGCAGGGCTTTTAATACCTACACAGCAATGTTGTGTTCATGTACACATTGCATTCCAGGGTGAGGCCATTCACTGAGCAAAACACACATGCATCAAGGCCATGTATACTGTTATTAGCAATGGCTGTCTACACTCACACTGCATGCTGCTGAGCAACACACGTCTTGCATGCTGTCACGTTTGATATAGATGTTTGGCTTGTGATACTGTACCCCAACATCACACGCTATTGATTATGTTTGGGATTGCTGGTGGTGTGTGTGTGTGTGTGTGTGTGTGTGTGTGTGTGTGTGTGTGTGTGTGTGTGTGTGTGTCTGTACTAGTGAGGAGTGTATTTCTGTGCATGTGTTCAAGTGTGCATGTGTGCATGTGTGCTGACATCATGTACAGGTCGTAAATTGTGTTTCCTGTCTCCCTCTCACAGGTGCTGATACTGGGCTGGTTCAATGCAGCAGGGAAACTGACATCACTGAGCATGATAGTGACAATGATGATAGGTGTGTTGAGACACAGGCATGTTTGCCAGGGTCTATCGTTGGGCCAATCGACACTACACGAGTGTCCACCCCATCCATGCACAGTCATACTGCCAATACATCCATCACCAATGCCCTTAGCAGAGGGACAGCGTACAGCTGGCATTGGCCAGGACAGTGTGGTATCCATGGCACATGCATCCCGACACAGCAGCCATACCCAGATGTCTGGAAGGGTACCACATAGGCAGATGTCCAGGGGTTCTCGTCGGAGCACTGCTGCCCATCATGCCACTGGCAGATGTGCCACAGGTCTGAGTACCTCACGCATGTTCCAGGCTGTCATGGAGGCACAGGCACATATGGAACGGTACACCAGACAGGGACTGAGGGCACAGAGGGCACATAACACCGCCGTAATAGACAGTATCCATAACCTAGCTGGTGCCATCCGCAATTACACTGAGGTCACTGATAGACATTGTGGAGAGACACTAGATGTCCTCCGCAATGTCATGTCCATGTGTCAGGACAGTGCGGGATGGTTGAGTCGTCGATGTGGACATATGCCAGCAACATCAGCAGCTGGCAGTCGCCACGGATGTCCCTCAAGAAACAGCCGCTCCCGTAGTGCCAGTACCAGCCTCAGCAATGTTGGGAGTGGGCTGTCCATAGAACGTCCTAGAAGACCATGTGCACATGGCTCTGGACAGTCCCAGCAGGGACCTGGGTCCAGTGTACATCCATCTACCTCTGGGGATAGTACCCAGTCTGGTTTGGTACCTGATAGTCTAATGATTTAGGGAACAATGTTGCACCCAGTGCTAATAAGAACATATATTGTGACGTTTTGAAAAGGAAAAGTACATTTAACCCACCTCTACAAAGCGATATCAGCAATTTTGAAAAATTGGTAATTAATGAGGTTAGAATGTTGCAGCATCATCATGAACACAACTTTTACAAATCAAATCTTACTATAGAAGAAAAAACAACCTTGGAAGAAATAAAACAGTGTTATTCGGATGTCAGGATTATGAAACCTGACAAAGGGGGTGGGGTGGTACTAATGAATAAGTGGTTGTATACAGCTAAAATGATGGATATATTGAACGTACAGGGTAGATATTCACTCATTTCTACCAATGAACTTAATATTGCGTACCATAAGATTGATTTGACTATAGAAGACAATTTGATGCAAGGTCTAATTGATGAAAAGTTATACAGATTTTTTTAAAGTAGAAAAACCTTTTTTATCCACTATGTTTGGTATTCCCAAGATTCACAAAGGTGTTGAAAATCCACCTTTGAGGCCAATTCTAACATCAGAAGGCTCAAAAACTCAACCTTTGGCCATATATATTGATAGTAAACTAAAGCCCTTCTACAAACTATATACACACATCTTAATTGACTCTTGGGATTTACTAAGGAAAATAAACCAATTAACATTTGAATCACATTATTCATTTTTAACAATAGATGTTAAAGACTTATTTTCTGTGATTCCGCACGATATTGGACTCGAATGGTTTGAATACATGTTAATAGAATTCAAATTTTTGAACGACAATGAATTCAGATTAATCCTGGAAAATATAGAAATAGTATTAAAGAACAACTTCATTTATTTCCAGGATGAAATTTATCAACAAATTGATGGTGTGGCAATGGGGGCATCTTGTGCCCCCATTTTCGCCAACATTGTTATGTTGTTCTGGGAAAAACATTTTGTTTTTAATTCACCATTTATGGTCAATATAGTCAAATACTTTCATTTTTTGGATGACATATTGATAGTTTGGAATGGGACACAAGATGAGGCACTAAGAGCCTTGGACTATTTTAACAATTCCACTACATTCCTTCAGTTCACATTTGAATTCAATATGGAAAGAATACATTTCCTAGATATCAATATTAGAAAAGACTATGAACAAGGAACATATGTATCTAACATAATTAGAAAGACATGTTTTTTCTAATTCTTACCTCCACTACTGTAGTAACCACCCACCTCTACAAAAGAAAAATATTATCAAGGGACAAATGGTCAGGGTGGCCCGAATGACATCAAGATATACTGAATTTATTGAAGAACTGGAATATGTACACAAATTATTTTCGGAGAGAGGCTACCCGGATTCCATTATTATTCCCTTAAAGGAAGAAGTGACAAAAGGTTGGGGAATTAAATATATTCCCTTACTGAATAAAGAAGTCACGACGGACAATGTTTTAAACACGAACCCTGAGTCCACCACTTATGAAGTTAGTAACAGTACTGTAACTAACATGAATACTCCATTTTTTGTTATGACATATAACACTAACACTAATTTAATAAAGAAAACTATCAGTAGGATATGGGAGTTCTTCAAGAACATGTCAAATAGATCAGAAATATTTGATAGACGTGTATGTTATAGCTTCCGAAGGGGACCAAATTTAAAGGCCATTTTTGAGAAAAAGAAGGAAGTAAAAGACAAAAGGAAGAAAGGCACTTTTCGATGTGAAAGATGTGCTCAATGTACATTTTTAGAAAATAAAGAGGAATTACAGGTACCAACTATTCCCATTAGGTTAAAAGGAAAACAATATTGCACATGTTACACTAGTGGGGTTGTATACTTGGCCTATTGTATTTCATGTTGGGGACACTATGTGGGTAAAACAGAAAGACATCTGCGGCAGAGAATTTACGAGCATATGTATGACATAAAAAAGAAGAAGGAGACAAATGCCCTTTACCACCATATGCTTTCCTGTAAGGGAGCCCATTTTAAGTTTTGGATCTTGGAAGTAGTACCCAGGAACAATAGAGGGGGGGGGATTGGGAAAACCAACTCTGTTACAGCGAATTGATCTGGCAACTGAGATTGGATTCCAACACACCCCCAGGGATGAACGACCATGTGTCCCTTTTACCTGCCCTAAAACTAAGGGCAAACAAAATAAAACCAACCAAAAATAGAAAAAATACAAAGAAGTAGAATAGAATGTAATTTATATATTTTTAACCATGTCTATTATATGTGCTTTTAGATATATATTAAATATAAATACAACTTTTAACATTTGGTAGTTATTTATTTATTTATTTATTGAATATGTATTAAATTATATATTATGTTTCATTAAATAAATTTTAAGGGATATATTTGTACCATACACCCATACCATTTGCTATTTATACCCATACTTAAGCTTAGATATTTACATTTGGACTGATGCATAGGAGGTTTGAGCGGTGTGTACTCCATGCACGAACTGTATGGTATTTTGTATGTACTTGATTTGGCAGACAACTGTTGCGAAATTGTCATAAAATGATTTTGCTGACTATTTACATAGTGCACAGGTAAATTTGTGTTGTTGAGTGCACTGCATTTGGTCGGCGCTTGTGTTTCAGAAAAAATGTGTATATGTAAAATTTTGTTGTGTGACTTTAAATGCAGCTTGTTTAATCAATTCATTAAGTTGTTGAATTAAATTAAATTAAATTCAGTCAATTAATGATTAAGGTATAAAACCTGGTGAACACAGAGGCACTTTATTCTGATGAAGTTTCCAGTGTTTGGAGATGAAAGCGAATTTTATACTGTTTTGTATCGCTAAATAAACTTTTATGTATTATCTACTTCGGATGTTTTTTGGACTACTTGTGGATTATTATCATGGGACAGCCTTTATTGGATCCTGTACTACTGGGGAAATTGTGATTTACTAGTTTTTGATTCATTCCCCACTTTCCATTTTTTCTATTTTTTATTGGTACCTGATAGTGTCAGTAGCACCACTGCCAGGCACAGGTACCGTATCCGTGGCCAGAGACGGTGATCTGTAAAGCCTCGCAGGTACAGTCTGTGGCTGTCCCACAAGTACCTGTATGTGGCAGCCACATGGTGGAACTGTGTGCATGCAGACACACACACACATAATCCAGACACCTAGAGCTAACACATACACACACACATTACATCAACATTGGCCCATACCTTTATTCTTGCCCCTTACACACACACACACACCCAAACACACACACACACACACACACACACACACACACACACACACACACACACACACACACACACACACACATACATGTTGATTGGATGGCTCACTGTAGGCCTCTGGCAGACCAACAACACACCCTGTGAATATGATGAAACCTGTGCCACCTCCTGTCATCTGTAACATTGATGCAGGAACAGGCTACCATGGTGCTGATACACAGAGCGTCTTTATAGCAGTATAGCAATGTTAGCATGTTGTCAGCAGTAGAGTATAATGATATTCTTGAAGGTGTAGCTGAGCATGCATGATGCATTAAAGCTATGATTGTCATTGTA
Source organism: Protopterus annectens (assembly GCF_019279795.1). Lineage (NCBI taxonomy): Eukaryota > Metazoa > Chordata > Ceratodontiformes > Protopteridae > Protopterus > Protopterus annectens. Next base: position 880,911,862 of record NC_056729.1, read on the forward strand.
GTGTTGTTTACACCAGTGTTAGTTCCAATTATATATTGTCCGCCCACGTGCCACTTGGCTGATGTGTGTAGTATTGGCAGCATGTGTTAGAGAGTGGACAGTATGTGTGGGATGTGTGTAGCACATATTTGCAGGTGTACAGTTGTGGAAATGGTGGAGGTGCACTGTCTGCATGTATGTGCATAGTGGACACATGGACAGGGTGACATGCTCTGTATTACACAGTAACACTCCATAGTTTCTATTGGTGGCCAGTATGCATTGTACTACACACATTTTGGAGACTGACTACACATGTGTGTATGACATGGTTTGACACTGTGCTGTGGGTGATACTGTTACTATCTGTCATTGTTTCGCATTCTGGTAGTATACATGACTGCAACAGCCTGACCATAACCAATCGTTAGCTGATGTCCTGATGACCGACACACAGATGTAGGACACACAGCAACATTTGGATCCTTCAGGTACTATACTATGCCAGTAACCAGTGGTATTCAGCTGCACCCATTACTGAGACCACTCCTGTTCGGCATATGGCTCTCTTAGGTACAAGCAATCACAGTAGGGATATGTCTGTCCACGTGTGCTAATGCATACTGTGGCCTATACTGCATTCTCCAGGTGACAAACACATCCTCCACAAGGGTATCATACAGACAGATACTTGTTGTCAAACCCATGCTGTAAAGCTATAGGCGAAACTAAGCGTAGTCATCCACCTTTACGGAACATAGTATCCCCACAGTACCACATAGGTAGTAGCCACCAACATCATGAACAAGTACCGATGTGTACATGCAACCTAGTGTTACGTCATCTCTCCTTTGATAATCACATTCCCTAAGGTATTTTGGAATCCCTCAGTGGATCACTTAAGCAATCAGGGGTCTGCATGCATGTCCACAAAGGTTGTTGTACATCTATAATGCATAGTCATCATTGACAGACTCTGCTGCATTTGAACAGGTCTGACATATACCTCGGCCATAAACCCTCACACACACAATTCAATAGAAACCATAATGACTGTGTGTGACACGGATGACCTAGGCCAGGCATAACTGCAGTGGCTAGCCTTGTCACAAGCATACAGATGTGACCTAAGGTCTGTGAAGCAGCAGCACAGTTTGGCAAAGATGCCAACTATGTACTTGGATAAAGCAGGGTTCCCACACATGCAATACTTGAGGTGACATGTACGTATATGTATTTGCCTCATAGCTACCTCACATGTGCAATGCCTACTGATATGTCATACGGTAGTAAAAGCAAAACCCCCAACACTGTCACACACATGGAGCACACACACTCACCAAGTGCAGGATTCAAACCCCTACCTAACTACATCATGATACTAGAGGAATACACATTAACACGATGCACTATACACATTACTGGGGTTTCTCTTTTCCACAGGTATATTTGTAGGATGGTGACATCATCAGACGTAACAAAGATGTGTATACCACTTTTAAGGTGTTTTACTACTCTCCAAAAAGGTTGCTCCTCTCCAAGGAGATCACACACACACAGTTGTCAGTTGCAGGATTCAAACCCCTACCTAACTACTTCATGATACTAGAGGAGCATGCATTAACATGATGGGCTATACACATTACTGGGGTTTCTCTTTTCCACAGGTATATTTGTAGGATGGTGACATCATCAGACATGACAAAGATGTGTATACCACTTTTAAGGTGTTTTACGACCCTCCTAAAAGGTTGCTCTTTCCCCAGGAGACCACACACACACACACACACACACACACACACACACACACACACACACCCATTTGTCAAGTGCAGGATTCAAACCCCTACCTAACTACTTCATGATACTAGAGAAGTACGCATTAATACGACACGCTATACACATTACTGGAGGTTCCCTTTTCCACAGGTATATTTGTAGGATGGTGACATAATCAGACTTGACAGAGATTAGTTTACCACTTTTAAGGTGTTTTACTACGCTCCAAAACGTTTGCTCTTTCCCAAGGAGACCACACACAAACACACACACTTGTCAAGTGCAGGATTCAAACCACTACCTCATGATACTACAGAAGTACGCTTTTACATGCCGCACTATACACATTACTGTGAGCTATCCTTTCCACAGATTTATTTGTAGGCTGGTGACATCATCAGACTATACAAAGTGGGTTACATTAGGTGACATTAGGTGGGCTACATTGAAGGAATGTCTACACGCTTTGGCCATGTCATCATCAAAGGGGTGTGTACTATCCACCTGTGTCCCCAGGGCCATAATGACTTTCTCCATACATACTGGATTACCACCTATGTGGTAATTTGTGTGCACTTTGTTGTACCCAAAGGGGATGACTATGCATTCTTTGGCATTCAGCTTGAGCCCATTGTTTTGACACCAGGTATCTGTCTCTGTAAGACACTACTAGAGGATGTCTGTGTTAGCCATGCAGTCGGTTATGGACCACAGTTACCATTCATCTGCAGACCTGTTCAACCATACACCTCCCATGCTTGCCTCTACCTCTGAGCAGTATCTACTGAACAGGTGGGGTCCCAGGACCAAGAACTGTGGGATGCCATTTGTGACTGGCTTAGCGATGGACATGGCACCAGCAACTCTGAACATGTGTGTTTTATCTGTGAGCCACCTGGCCACCCATCCTGTGACATAGCTGTTAATGTTCCAGCTGGTACACTTGTCCATGATGACAGAGTGGAGAATGGTGTGGAAAGTCTTTCATGAGGTCCGGGTGGGCTGTGTGGACTACTTTCACCTCCATCTATGTCCTTGGTAACTGTTTGAAATAAGTCAACTAGGTTTGGGAGCCAGGATCTGACTTTAACAAGGTGAAGTTTTGGAGAGTACAGTGTCTGGAGGTCTCCAATACCTCTGTTTATGGGTTCCATGACAATTTGCTCAATAGTTCTGTAGACCAGGCTGAGTAGACATATTGGGCAATGGTGTCCATGTTCTGTTGTGGCACCCCCTATCTGGTGCTGGATGACTGTTTGTGTATGTCATTCTTTGGGTACATAGCCTGTGGTACGCTTGTGTCTGGACAGTGAATGTGAGTGAGGGTCCAGTTCCTCATGGGCCTAGTGTATGACACAGCCTGGGACACCATCCAGACACATTGATGCTGTGTTCTCAGCTTTGGTGAGGGCTGTCTTTACCTGCATGTCCATGACGTCTGGGGCTCTGCATCCTTCTGTGCTGGAGACAGGCCCTTTTGGGGGTGATGGGGGGTGTTTACACTGAATGTGTCCCCCTGGATGTGGGCAATGATAGTTGGTTTGGTGTATTTGTTTTGTTTTTTCAGTAGCTGACAGCATATTTGGAGGTTGACACCTACATGTCTGGTATAGCTACCATAGGCTTTGTGGTTGTCATTCTTACATTCCTTGGCTATTTGTCTTTAGAAACTGTCCTTGGATTATTTTATGAGTGATCATTGTTTCATCCTGATAATGATCAGTGATGCATTTCCTTTAGTGAAGTTGGCTCTATCATGTGTTCGTTTCCTCCTTCTGTTGTCTAGCTTATTTATGGGCAACGACCACCTGATTGTTGTCTTATTTTTGGAGGTGTGCATCTTGGTTTTATTTGTGATGTCTCAATCCATGCATCCCTGTAGATGCTCATAGGATGCACTTGTAAATGATTCTGCGATTTGTATACCATTATCCTATAGCAAGAGGGCTTTGGAATGCTCCACTTTGGTCTTGGGAAGTGTGCAGTTTGCTTTTGCAAATGTCTTCACAGTGGTTTCATTGACTGGGTGGGGGGGGGGCGGATGTGGATGTCCAGTGTGATTACTTCATGATCTGATATTACCAGTGAGGGATTTATTTCTGTAGTGGAACACTGGTACCCCATGTTGGTGATGATCATGTCCAGTATGTTGTCACCTCTAGTGGGCATGGTGACCAGCTGTTCCAGGGTGTTAGGGTTTTTAACCTCTAGGAAACATTGGGCGAAGGACGTTGTAGACGAGTAATTCCACCACTCACTGTTTGGTTAGTTATAATCTCCCCATATAATGGTGTTGGATAGGACCTTTATACTTTCCACTGTTCTCCGGAATACTGAGTGAGGTTCCTGAGACAAGGTACGTCATCTGTAGCAGGCTACAATCTGATGGGCAGCTTTGGCCAATGTTACTTGCACTTGTATGGTCTACAAGGCCTCATGCTGTGCCACTAACCTGAAGGTGTAGGTATCCATAGCATAAATGGGTACACCCCTTCATTTTGTATTTCACTCGTGGTTTGGGGTACAAAGGTCAGAGAGATTGTGAGTGTTTTACGTGGACCATATCCAACAGCTCTGTGTTTGACATTGCTTTGTATGTTAGGCAGTGAACACCTCTGAGTGGGCGATATGCAAGGGAGTACGTATGGAGCATTTTGAGATGGTCTGTGTATGGCATGTATTTCAGGCCACTAATGCTCTTTGTGTGGTATTGCTGCTGGCTTTCCAGTTGTTGTAGTTGTCTTGTGAGGTACATAGCAACAGTGGCGTTGAACTCTATTATAGTTCTAGTGAGTTATGAGTGGAGGGGAACATTGTCCTCTTCCATTCTGCATGAGACGCATTTTGTGATGAGGTGTGCCACATGGGAGGGTTTCCTGACTACTGTGGGAATGTGATTAGCACAGTTGTATCCACTGCCCACCTGTGACCCAAGGTCCCTTGTCACACTTTCGGTGTGAAGTATACTACCACCTGTGTTGTAGTTCTTGGCTACAGAGTTTTTAACATAGGGGATGACAATGCACCTTTTGGCATTGAGCTAGAGCCCATGGCTTTGACAACAGCCATCTGTCCCAGTGAGGCCCTTTTGTAGGATGTCCACATCTTTTGTGTTTACCATTATGGCTCCTGGTTTGAAGTCCTCTGGTAAATTCAGATGCCACAGACCTACCATGTTAATGTTTACTTCAGGGAAGTAGATACTACACAGCCTGGGAAGTTATCTGGTCCCATGCCTGCTGTGATACTGGCTTTGGAGAGTGTTTATTACCTGTGCAGCCATGATGACAGCAACTTTGCAGTCTTCCATTATGGAGATGTGCTCTTTCATGGGTGTGAGGGGGGTACAGTTAACTGTGATCCTATCTGCCAGGATGTTGGCAATATCAGTTGGCTCTGTACATTTACTGCCATTGAGCTGTAACTCGGAACAGATCTGACTGTAACCATGACATGAACCTGTCTGTTGGGCAGAGATCTCCTGAGTAGACAGTATGCCACAGAGTACAGATTGGGTTACATTCAGTCTTGTTACATGGGGTGGCTATTTGAGGCCAGTAATCCTCTTGTTAAGGTACTTCATTGGTCTTTCTAGCTGCTGAATGTGCCTAGTCGGATTCATCGCAGGTGTGTTGTGGTACTCTCTGACAGGTCTGATGACTGCTGAGTAGTGGGAACCTCCTTTGACCTACGTGCACAGACCTTGGCAGTTTGTGTGAACACATTGCATGATTTTCCAACCACTTTGTGAATGTGTTTCTGGAAGTAGAGATGACTATCCACATTTGTCCATAGATACCTAATTATCACATCCGTATTTAGCCTAAGTGTATGAGCATGCCCAGTATGACCTTTCAGTGTGATGCTGATTGGAATCCACTACATTTGTTGGAGTGTGTGAGCATGCCCAGTATAGACATTTATACTATATGTGTATGGAAAATCAAGTTGTATTTTTACAGCGGGGCACACTTTTGTGTCATAGATCAACAGGGATCATGCTGTGCCTGCAGGTCTTCCACGCGACACTTTGCATAGACTTACCAACATTTCTACATACAGGGGGAACAGCTATTCTTTGTACATTTCTACCCGGGGGCACACCTGATTGTTACTGTGGGTGTACATAGGATGTGGGTTTCACCTGACACTTATACACATTTGCTGTGCCTGCACTGCTATGTACAGGACACCATTTCAGTCTGTACTGTTGCCTATCATAGTGGCTTGGGGCATACTACTGTACTACAGATGTTGGCATCCAATGTCACGTATATTACACTGCGACTTCATAGCCTACACAACCCATATCACACCGCCTAGCCTGATGTTCTTGGTCTGCATAGGCATGTGGGGGAGGTTACCCATTTGCCCCTTTAGGGGCATGATACTACATTTCTTTGTGTTTGCATTAGTGTACAATTGTCCTGCTGTGTCTGTGCCATTGAAATGCTATCATGGTTTAGTGGTTCAGTACTGTGACTATAGTGCAAACTATCCTGGGTTCGAGCCCTGTCATTGCTTTTTATTGCCATGCTGGGCAGACCAGACTGCTTAAGGAACAGTACAGCAGATATGAGCATGTTTAACTGACTTTGCTCAACTTTGGCCAACGTTGCCTGATGTTGCGCTAGTTGGTACGAGCAATTTTGTTTACATATACTAGATATTGGTAAAAGCTGCTTAGCACTGCTTTATATTGCTTAAAACATGGCAATCATGCCTCAGGTTGTGCTGCAGGGCTGCCTATGTTGGATGCACATACTACACTCCCTATACATGTTTGGAAACAGGTAGTGTCATGTTAGGTATCCCTATTATTTTATGTGTGACTCAGAGGAAGGTATCATTTCCAGGGTTCCTACTGAGCCAGTGTATGTGCTATGCGTTGCCTCTTTGCCAAGGCCAAGGCATACTGGACACGCCTCCTTCTGCCTACTGGGGCAGGCTCAGGTTGTTCCTCCTCCGAGTCATGCTGTGCCTGTGCAGGCCTTGGCAATGGTGGGGGGCTGTTTGGCCCTGCCTCATGCTGTTCCTGCTGCAGCTGTTTTCGCAGGATCATATTGTGTAGCATGGCACATACCATGACAATTTGGGCACATGTAGTTGGTGAGTACTGCAAAGCTCTACCAGATGTGTCCAGGCACCGGAACCGTGACTTGAGCATCCCAAACACACGCTCGATTATATTTTGTGTTTGTGCGTGTGCCTCATTATGGAGTTCTTGTTCAGGTGTGTGTGCATTTCTGATGGGTGTCATCAGCCACGGCTCCAGTGCGTATCCAACATCCCCCATTAGGTGACCGTCAGGGATGTCCCCATTGGCAAATGTCTGGTACAGCTGCGTCAGATGCCAGATATGGGAGTCGTGGTAGCTTCCAGGGCAGCCAGCACACACATTCAGTATTATGCCCTGGGCATCACACACGACCTGGCAGTTGATGGAATGGAAGCCCTTATGGTTGATGTAGGCCCTACCCCACTCACCGGCTGATGCTTTGATGTGTATGTGCGTGCAGTCAATTGCACCTACTACCTTAGGGTATTCCGCTATTTGCTGGAAGAGACGCATATTGCTGGCCAATACCTCACAGGAATTGAGGAAATATACACGATCACCAACATGTGATGACATGGCATTCAGGTACTGGTGCAGTACTCTGGATGCTGATGCCTGTGAAATCCCCATCATATCACCAGTTGGTCTCTGGAAGGTACCTGTTGCTAGTATTCTTAGGCCACCACATACCTTGATTTCCACTGGGATGGGTTCCCCTCTGTTGGTTCTGTGTGTGAGGCATGGCCTGCACAGCTCAACAATTTGCTGCATGAGCTGTCTGTAAACTCTATAGCGCTCCACTATTTTCAGCTCATGTAGCCCCTGGTAGGTTACCCTGGGTCTGTACACTCTTCTCCATCTCCTCACTGGGGGTTGCTCAGCAGCATTCACAATGGCACCACCCTCAGCATCTTGCACATGTCACCTTATAATAGCAATGGCAGCCCCTAACATTCTTTTGTCTCAGTTAAGCTTTTTAAGTTTTCACTTCTCTTTGTAGACTGCAGTGTTGTAGTGTTTCTGAGAAATACATGGGGGAATGTTGTTTGCAGAGTTTTAAGTGCTAGGCTGGGCTAGGCTAGTGTACTGCCTGTGTAATTGGCTGATTCTGATTGATTTCACCTGGCAGCTCTGCTAGTTCTCCTTGGTTAACTTCCTACTACTTCCTTTCCTTCCTTTTCCCATTTCTGTTTCCACAGGGGGCAGTGCCATGCAAACAAGCTCAAACACACGCACACGAGCGCACACGTGTGCACACAGGCTTACACAGGCTTACACGGGCGCACACACGTGCACACAGGCTTAGAATGGTTTACAGGTGTGCACACACACTCACACAGTGTAAGCAGCTTTGCAAGAAACTTCAGTGATAACCATGGTGTACACCTTCAGTTTCTGGGTTTCAGTTTAGACAACTGTAGACATGCCTCTTCCAGTCCTGAGTAACTCACAGCAACCACATGCCACTCTGCTCCAATAAGCTTAAAGTCTTTTTGATACATACCCCCTCATGATGTCACCTATCTTCTACTCTGTTACTCCCCTAATCATACTCTTACACTCTATGGACATGGTTCACATGGCAGGGAAATTTGGGATTCACTATCCTTATGCTCATTTGCATAGGATTGCCTACTAATGCTTGGTTACATCTCTCACACTGAGCTTCCCCCCTTAGCAACCACTACTCAGTAGCCATGTTGTGTTCAGCCTGACATTCACCTGCATGGCAAGTGAATATTTTGAATAAAATCCCTATTTGTGGCTTTTATTTTTTGTTTTTAGGGTTTTTAGAGCTCTGCACGTTTGTGCGGCGCTGCGCTACACTTAAACATCAGAGATCGAGGAAAAACAATTATTATTTCATTATTTTGCAATGGATAAAAATGCCAATGGCCATATATCTGGCCATTGGCATGCTTCCTCAACTGGATGCATCCTTTATTTGGAGCTGTCATAGCTCCATTTTGCTATTTGCAGAACGGTACTCAGTTGCCAACCGAGTACATTTCTGCAAATAACACTACTCTTACTCGGACAGGTTAGTGTTTCCTGTATCGCAAATTTACCTCATTTGCATAGCTTTCAGCAGCAAATGAGGTAATTTGTATAAACTAGCCCTGTCCGTGCAAGAGTCGTTTTAGGAGCTCTCTTGCACTCCCCTGCCGGCTGTTCCTGGATCGCTCGGCAGACATGTTGGCTTGCTGGAGTCTTACTCTACTCTTAGACTCCATGCAAGCCTTCATGAATCTGGCCCATTGTCTTTCAAACAGAATTGAAGTTTATTACTCAATTATTTGTGGAAAGGGGATACCCTATCAAACCATTATATCAGGCTGCAATTGATGTCTCCAGTAAAAGGAAGACTCTTTTTCCACCTATTTTAAAGAATGGACTACCTAGCAAGTTAAATGAAATGGATATTCTCAGTGATTTTCCTCTGTGTTGTTTAGAAATGTCAGTAGATATATGTAACATCAGGAATATTATAACGCAAAACTGGGGGATTATTAACAGTCACAGAGAGTTAAGTCAGGCTTTGAGAAATAAGCCACAATTTGTTAACATTAAAACATGTAGTATTAAACAAATGCTTGAAAAATCAGATACTAGAATTCCCATTGTTTTTAGTAGTAAAAATAAAGGGACATATAAGTGCAATGGTTGTTCCAGCTATAGATTCATACATGGAGGTGTTTTTGTGATTTTGCTCCATTTAAATTGCAAGATAGATTTTAAGGAAAGGTATAGTTGTAAAACTTCTGGAGTGGTTTAGTTTGCCCTGTGCTCAGCCTGTGATTCATTCTATGTAGGTATGACTACAAGAAGGCTGAGAGACAGGATTCAAGAACATGTAAGGGCTGTTAAGAATAAGGATGTAAACAATGCACTTTACAAACACTCAAAAGTATGTAAGAATTTTAGTAAGTTCTTGTTTACAGATCTTGAAAAAGTAACAATAGATAGAAGAGAGGGTAACTTCAGAAATGAAATTGAAATTAGAGAAGTGTGTTGGCAGATATGTTTATGTGCTGAAGGTCCCCCAGGTTTGAATGAACATGTTAATATAAAACGTTTTTTAGCAAGAAGGAAACTAAAGGGTTAACATTGTTGATTGTTTTTAATTATGGTTAGTTGATTAATATATATAAACCTGTTGTATTGTTTTATCAGATTTTTCTGATGAAGTGTTTGTATGAAAGAGGAGATTAAACATTTTTTATGCTAATACAGCTTGAGGTCCTTTGTTGTAAAGTGAATTATTTTTGTTTTTAATTGGTTTATGTTCACTGGCTCCTAAAGTGATTATTTTGGTATAAATTTTTATTATTTTTTTTTCCATATCTTCAAATAGATTGAACCATAAATAGTGAAACATAAAATCTTCTTCTTTTGGCTTTTTCCCAGTTAGGGGTCACCACAGCGGATCACCTGTCTGCTCATGATTGGCAGTGGAGTTTTACAGTGTTGAGTTGCCAGCCTGGCGCCCAACCTTCCACAGAAGGCACACACACCTAGGGCCAATTTAGTGTCCAATCCACCAACAGCATGTCTTTGGGATGAAACCAGAGCACCCGGAGGAAACCCACGTGACCACAGGGAGGACATGCAGACTCTGCACAGAAGGCACCCCAGCTGAGGATCGAACCAGAGAACCTCTTGCTGTGAGGCGGCAATGCTAACCTCTGCACCACCGTGGCCGCCCAAATAATGAATGGGCGGCACAGTGGTGCAGCAGTTAACGTTGTCGCCTCACAGCAAGAGGTTCTCCGGTTCGATTTTCGGCTGGGGTGCCTTCTGTGTGGAGTTTGCATGTTCTCCCTGTGTTCGCGTGGTTCTCTGGGTACCCGTTTCCTCCCACATTCCAAAGACATGCATCTGGAGCATTTCTCCCCGGGCCTCCGCTGAAAACAGGCTCTGTGGAACCTAGTCGGACTTTCCCGGTCAACAAATGATAAATAAATAAAAAAAATAAAAAATAAATGAAACATAAAATAATATAACATAATCAACTAGTCAACTATTTACAAAAGAAACTATATACAGTTGCCTAAGTATACAATCTATAATATCGTGTTTCCATGTACAACATGCAATTTGCGTTATGCTGCTGTGCTGACTACTTTCAATTGAGAGATAACTGATAGTAAAAGGGCCACCTGATATGCTTGGCTTAATGAGAAAATAATGACTACTACCATCTATCCAGTGCTAGGAACCTGCAAAATTTCATCCTAAAGAATAGCCCATCAATGTACCAGTAATTCAAAAAAGACTGGTAAGGAGGAATATACTCTCCCAGTATCATATCCAATAAGAAATACCAGACCAGAACTTTGATCATGGATAGTTCCAGTTCATTAACATATCACATTCTGCAACAAATGAAAGGTGTGTGCATGTGTTACAAGAATTAATTGACATTCAAGGATGTTGGTTTAAACAGTAATGCTAACTCCAGTAATAAACCATATGAGTGAGTCAAAAACAATGGAGTGGTTCTTTTTAACAAATCTAATAAAAGCAAAAAACATTAAACAACTAGTATTTATTTAGTATGCTAGTGCTTTCACAGTTAAAACACTGTTTCATCAGACATTATAAAATCATACTAACCAGACCATTATTTAAAACAGAGTCATAGTCTAGTAGCCAATCAGCAGTAACAAAGTATCATCAAGAATGCAACAATGTAACAAGTGATAGCAATTTAAAGAGGCATCATGATACTGAGTATACTAAAACCAAGCTATATCATATAACTGATCTGCAAGGCCATGGAACATATTATCATGGAACTTATAAACAAAGACATTGGCAACCTTCAAACACTGGACCCCACCAAGTTTGGGTTCGTGAAGGGCTGATCGTGTCTCCTGAACCTGATTAACTTCTTTGAATCAGTCTCCAGAGCCGTGGATGAGGGTAAGGCGGTCCACACAGCCTGTCTGAACCTCACCAAGGCCTTCGACACCATCACCTACTCTGGAATCATAGATAAACTTACTAAGCTGGGCATAAATCCCTATGTCATTCGATGGGTTGCCAACTGGCTTACTGACAGAACCCACACTGTAAAAGTAGCCGACTCCAAATCCAGCTCCAGACAAGTGGCAAGTGGAGTATCTCAGGGTTCAGTCCTGGGACCTCTCTTTTTGGCATCTAGTTCGCTGAAGTACAGGCCAACACTAAGGGAGTCTGGCTAACAAAGTTTGCAGATGACTGCAAACTGGGAGCCATTACTGAATCCCCAAATAATGTGGATATTCTACAAAAGGACCTTACAGAAACAGATGCTTGGTGCAAGAGCCATGGGCTCAAGCTCAATGCCAAGAAGTGCATAGTTATCCCCTTTGGGAAAAAAACATGTACCCATTATTACCACATAGGTGGCAGTACACTAAACACTGAAAGTGTGATAAGAGACTTGGGAACTCAGGTGGACAGTGGTCTCACCTTCGATAACCACATTGCCACAACAGTCAGAAAATCCTTCTATGTGGCACACCTCATCACTAAGGGCTTTTCATCCAGACAAAAGGAGGTCATTGTCCCACTGTACTCATCCCTCATTAGACCCATCATAGAGTACAATGCCCCATTTGGTATGTACCTCACAAGACATCTGCAACAACTGGAAAGGCCGCAGAAACACCTCACTAAAAGAATCACAGGCCTAAAGCAGATGCCCTATGCTGACTGACTAAAAGAACTCCAGCTATACTCTGTCACATATCATCTACTCAGAAGCGATCTCTGCTTAACATACAAGGCCATGTCAAACCCAGAGTTGTTGGACATGCTACATTTAAAGAAATCCCAATCCATCAGAGCCACATGCTCCAGGGACCTAAACCTTGTCATCACAATGAACAAAACATGCTGTAGGGATGGGTTCCTGACCCAGAGACTCCCCATACTCTGGAATAGGCTGCCCATACATGTCAAGCAGAGCATTTCCTTGGCCCTCTTCAATAGAAACCTTGACGACTGGATGGGAGATAGGAAATTTACTCCGGGGATCACGTCAATCACCCTGCTAGGCAGGGGTCCAGGAAAGTAAATATTGTGGGAAGAAATAGCCAGGGAGTTGTTATGGCTAGGCTTGTACAGGCCCTAGGGCCGATAGACTAGTACCAACCTATGAACCTATAAACATCAAGCTATAAAAATCTAAAGCTATAACTCAAACATCGTTAGTATCATTTATGTAAAGGTCTTATTTTGAGGAGGTGTTTCAATGGTACTTTATTACTGAGACCCTTTCCAGTATCGGCCCTTAATATAATGATCCATCTAGCTTCAGTAATATTCTCAATGTCTCTGCCACATTCACTAAGTACAATGTTTTCTATAACTAAAAACTTAAACCCATGCATCAAATCATGTGTGACTATATGCTTAGCTAAAGCATTTGTGATGCATCCACTCAATGCTATATAAATGCTCCCTTATTCTATCCTCAAAGCGCCTGTTGGATTTTCTTACATAAAACAGTGAACATTTACAACAGACAGCTAAATAAACCTGTAGAATCACAATTCGCGCTAGCTTTAAAAGTGAAAACTTTTCCTCTGTCAGGGTGTTTGAATTACCTAGATGAGTCAATATGAGTACAAAAATTACATTTTGAACAGGGAAGCATAACAGAGGGAGTATCCGATGGCTGATTACAAGAGCCACCTCTGGGATAACAAAACATATGTTTAAGAGGTTATTTTTATTCCAAAAATAAAAGTTTGGTTCCTCTGCTACTATCTTCCTAATGTCTGGATTGCTGGTTAAAATGGGCCAGTACTTCTTAATAATTTTAGTTACTGAATTAACACTACTAGCATAATACACAGGAATATGTACAATGTCTTTCCCATATCTGTTCATTTGTTCAAACTGGTCATTATTATGAGAAAAATAAGGCTTAACTATAGTGGATCTAAGTCCATAAACATCACCTAAAGTGGTTTCAATATCATGGTCATCGTAACCCCTCTTTTTCAGTCTAGTCTTCAGGTCATCCAAATCAGCTTTAAATTTGCTATTATCATGGTTCAGTATGGACATCCTTAAACCTTGCACTTTCCCTATATTTGTAAAAAATATATGTCCTGGGTGCATGCTTCTCCTATGTAACAGATTGTTTCTCAAACAATCTTTTCTATGACTCATTGTACTAAACATTTCATCATGCTTCCTAAACACCTTTATATCCAATTTTTTTTTTTTATCATGGTACTGATAGAGATTGTATAAATTAAAATGTTTCCCCCCAAAATTATACTGCGTGTGCAGTAAAGAAAAACAGCGATTGTCAAAATAATATGGCCTGCTTTGCAAGAACAGTTAAGTGATGCTAAATGTTCAGATTAGATGTTAATAACATATAGCTGTGGGCTTACTCATCCTGTTATACAAAAAAGGAAGTTGACTTTCTGTGAGCTTTCAGATGCAGAAATAAATGAAATAAAATACAGACACTTCAAGTGACATAAAGATGACGTGGAGAGACTTTTTGTGAAGTCTTCAGATACAGTAAGGAAGAAAATAACCAAAGAAGGACATATTTGTCATTTCAACAGAAACTGTCTAGGCTAGAAAAAAACATGGACTTTTTCATGATACAAACAGAAACCAGAAGAACAAGTCACAAGGACATTAAAAATAACACTGTCTGACATTTAAAAGAGTATATGAGTATATAAACTGGATAATATTCTTCACTCTTTTGTGACGCTTTTGGACTGAGTGTTCATCGGTCTATAGTTATATTTGTCTAGCTGTGTTATAATAGAATTGAAATAACTCTGACAGTATTAACTGTTTGGCAAGAATTTGTACTAATACAAATAAATATTAATGGATACAGTAGTACAATGTCTGTCTGTCAGCCTAGCTCTCTGCTAATAATATTTTACAGCTGACAATAATATTTTACAGATATATTCAAATCAAATTTGAGAAAGGAAGTATTCATGTTAAGATGATCAAAAAATGATAACTCTCCCTCAGTGCCATTCCATAGCAGAAAAAGATCATCAGCAAAACATCTATAAAAGACAAGCTGTCTTCATCTCAAGGAATTCAAAAATGTCTCATTCTTCCATTTTGCCATTACTATGTTTGAGTAACTATTTGCACAGGATGTGCCCATGGCAACACCTTCTCTCTGCAAATATATCTGTTGATCAAACAAAAAAAAAACATTATTTTTAAGAATTATTTCCCTCAATAGGCAAATCAAACCAATACAAGTGCCTCCATAAGTACTATGTTCTAAAAATATGCTTTTAGCATTTCTAACCCAGTCATATTAGGTATAACCATGAATAGTGAATTGACATTCATAGTAACCAAGAGCAAGGTACTATCATGTCCTTCCCATCCATGAAAAAAATATATACTAATCACTTAAGAAATGCTTACAGTCTCTCAAAAAATATACATTTCTATCTAACACTGATCTTAAATGTTTCTCTTTATAAATGGTTAGGGACTCTGTGCACCAATTTCAACCTGAGACTTCCATACAGTTTTGCAGATGAGAAGTAAAACAATTTATGAATTTAAATGTAGAGGAAAAAAAGGCCTTGAAGCGTCTACAAGTTGATGGATCCATCATAATGAGACCTGCTGATAAGGGAGGTCGCATAATTGTGATGGATCACAATTTTTATTTTAATTCCATGAAAAAATATGTTGAATGATGAAAACATTCACAGTAAAATTAGGAGCTGTGAAATTGAGAAAATGATTTTCAGAATTTATGACACTTTATATGATTGTCTGTTGAGTTGGAGTATTAGCTTGGATTTGTTTAGATGCTGCTGTAATTCCTGTTATACATGGACTCCCGAAGATCCATAAAGAGACGTTTAGTCCACCTTTCAGACCTATAGTCTCAGGTCGAAATTGGTGCACTGAGTTCCTATCCATTTATGTAGAGAAACATTTAAGATCAGTGCTAGACAGAAATGCTTATATTTTGAGAGACTCTAAGCATTTCTTAAGTGATTTGTATAAATTTTTACATGGATGGGGAGGACATGATAGTACCTTGCTCTTGGTTACCATGGATGCCCATTAACTATTCATGGTTATATCTAATATGACTGGGTTAGAAATGCTAAAAGCATATTTGTTAGAATATAGTACATATGGAGGCACTTGTACTGATTTAATTTGCTTCCTGATGAAAATAATTCTTGAAAATAATGTTTATTTGTTTGATCAACAGCTATATTTGCAGAGAGATGGTACTGCCATGGGCACATCCTCCGCAAATAGTTACGCAAACATAGCAATGGCAAAATGAGACAATGAGACATTTTTGAATTCCTTGAGATGGAAACAGGTCATCTTTTATAGATGTTTTGTTGATGATCTTTTTCTGCTATGGAATGGCACTTAGAGAGAGTTAGTATTGTTTTTTGATCATCTTAACATGAATACTTCCTTTCTCAAATTTGATTTGAATGTATCATGTGAAGAAGTGAATTCTTTGGATATAAAGGTGTTCAGTAAGCATGATGGAACATTTAATACAACAATCCTTGGAAAAGATTGTTTTAGAAACAATCTATTACATAGGAGAAGCATGCACCAAGGACATATTTTTACAAATATAGTGAAAGGGCAAGGTTTAAGGATATCCAGAGTGAACCCTGATAATAGCAAATTTAAAGCTGATTTGGAAGACCTGAAGACTAGGCTGAAGGAGAGGGTTTACAATTACAGTGATGTTGAAATCACTCTGGGTGATGTTTATGGACTTAGACCCACTATAGCTAAGACTTATTTTTCTCATAATGATGGCCAGTTTGGACAAATGAACAGATATAAGAAAGACATTGTACATATTCCTAGATATTATGCTAGTAATGTTAATTGAGTAACTCGTTATTAAGTACTGACCCATTTTAACCAGCAATCCAGATATCGGGAAGACAGTAGGTGAGGAACTGAGCTTTTCTTTTAGGAATAAAAAATCTCTTAAACACATGTTATGTTCTCCCAGAGGTGACTCTTGTAATCAGCCATCGGATGCTCCCTCTGTTATGCTTCCCTGTTCAAAATGTAACTTTTGTACTCATATTGACTCATCTGGGTCATTCAAACACCCTGACACAGGAAAAGTTTACACTTTTAAAGCTAGTGCCAACTGTGATTCTACAGATGTGGTTTATTTAGCTATCTGTTGGAAATGTTAATCATTTTATGTAGGAAAAACCAACAGGTGCTTTAGGGAGAGAATAAGGGAGCATTTATATAGAACTGAGTGGATGTGTCACAAATGCTTAAGCTAAGCATATAGTCACACATGATTTGACACATGGGTTTAAATTTTTAATTATAGAAAAAGTTGTGCTAACTGAGCGTGGTGGAGACATTGAGAATGTTATTGAAGATAGATGGATCATTAGAGTAAGGGCAGATACTGAAAAGGGTCTCTGTAATAAAGTACCACTAAAATCACTCCTCAAAATAAGCCCTTACATAAATGATACTAATGATGATTGCATTATAGCGTTAGATTTTTATAGCTTGGTTTTAGTATGCTCAATATCATGATGTCTCTTTAAATTATAACCCTCAGAAGTTTTGGGCAGGTTTAAATAATCTACTACATCCTGGACAAACTTCAACCCCAATCCCTGCTACTACTATTGATAAAACCCCTGAAGATGTTTCTGATAGTTTTAACCAATTCTTTACTGAGACAATTCAAGCCCTAGCTAGCCAACTACCTCCTAGCTCCCGTGGTCCTGAAAGTAGCACCCCTAGAAACCTACTTGTGTTCAGCTTCCAACCAGTCGCCACTTCACTTATCCGTACCGTGATCAAAAAATTAAAACCCACTACACTTTCTGCTGATCAACTCCCTGCCGAGTACCTACAAAAATCAGCTGATGCTATTGCTTACCCCATCTCAATACTAATCAATCGAACCATAGTAGAAGCTAAAATTCCCACCATCTGGAAAATATCCTATGTAATCCCACTTCACAAAGGAGGCAGCTCTACTGAATTCTCCAATTATAGGCCAATAGCTATACTCTCTCCACTTGCAAAGATTATGGAAAAATGTATTCATAGACAACTCATGCACCACCTAATCCAAAATCGCCTTATGGCAGACACTCAGCATGGCTTCCATCCTCATCGCAGCACTACTTCAGCCCTCCTAGCCTTTACTAACACATAAACGATAATCGCAACAATAATTATATATCCTCAGCCCTCTTTTTGGATCTTTCCAAGGCATTCAATATGGTTGATCACCAACTTTTAATCCACACCCTGCAAACATTCTGTCTAGATACTGGAGCCCTCCAATGGTTTCAATCCTACCTGAATGGTTGACAGCAGGCTGTCCTCTGGCAGAACAATCTCTCTAACCTTCTACCTAACACCCTTTGAGTACCACAAGGCTCTATACTAGGGTCCTTGCTGTTCTCCATCTTCATTAACAACCTTTATACTGACATCCCAAAAGTCAGCTGTATCCAATACGCTGATGACTATATTCTGATTTGCTCATGCCACATCTCCAGTAGAGTTATGGTCAGCTACCCAGACCACCTTTAATACAATAGAAAATTGACTTTCTGAACATCGTCTGATCCTAAATCCCCAAAAAACTAAAATGTTGTTATTTTCACCAACACGTAGGTCTACCACTTTCACCTTTACCATAAAATCAAATGATGGCACAATAATCTCCCCTGACTCATCTACAAAACTATTAGGTGTCATCATAGACAATAATCTAAAATTTGACCTACATGTTAACCAAACTATCAAAACCATCAATAAAAAACTAGGGTCACTTTACAGAATAAAAGCCTTCCTAACCCCTCCAGCTAAAATTGCCATAGCTCGCTCTCACCTTCTTTCAACACTTCTGTATGCATCCCCTCTACTCTCGAATTTAAACAAGACTGTCCTTAACAAACTTTCAATTTGCTATAACCACATTGCCAGGTTTGCCACTGGGCTGCCTTTTAGGACACATCATTGCATCAATCTAAATCAGCTTGGGTGGCTTGAACTACCCAGCCTAATCCAGTATAACCAACTGAGCACCTCCAGGAATGTATGGATCAAGCAATCCCTAATAAAATCAAGACCCTTTCCACCAAAGGCAGGCGCCCGGTCTGGTGGACTCCAGCCATAAACAAACTCTACAACAAGAGGAGAAAGCTACTACACGACAGAGCAAAATCCCTAAAAGGGAAGGCATCTCTGATCAATACTAGCAAAAAACTACGATCACTCATAAAATCATCCAAGGCCAACTTTGAGAGAAAAATCGCTAATGACACAAAAGACAATCATAAAGCCTTCTTTAGTTATGTTAGAAACCTGGGTGGAAACTCCCAGATATGCTCAGAATTAGTCCAAAATGATAAAAAAATCACTGAACCCACAGACATTGCCAACATACTGGCAGACAGGTTCAGTGCAAATTTCTCCCAAAAGGAGAAATATCTATCCCACCAGAGTCTAGCCTCCCAAACATCTCAGATGCCCAGGTGAGAGCTGCTCTCTCTAAAGAAAAAAACACAGCATCAATGGGACCGGACGGTGTCCCTGGCTGTGTGCTACACGAACTCAATGAGGAACTAAACCCACACATAAGGCTGCTGTTTAATCTTAGCCTTACTACAGGATACGCACCCAAAGAATGGCGACGGCAACTGTGGTCCCACTCCACAAAGGCGGTGCTTCTACGGACCCTGAAATTACCGCCCATAAGCTTGACGAGCCTTGTCTGCAAAGCTATGGAGAGGATCATAATGGAACTCATAAATAAAGACATTGGGGACCTACAGACACTGGATCCTACCCAATTTGGCTTTGTCAAGGGCAGATCCTGCCTCTTGAACTTGGTCGACTTTTTCGAAACAGTCACTAAGGCCATTGATGAGGGTAAGGCAGTTCACACAGCCTACCTTGACCTAGCAAAAGCGTTCGACACAATACCCCACTCGGGCATCATAGAAAAGCTCACCAGCTTAGATGTAAACCCATATGTCACAAGATGGGTTGCAAACTGGCTCAAGGACAGAACACACAGGGTTAGAGTTGCTGGTGCCATGTCAGACTCTAAGCCGGTCACGAGTGGTGTCCCACAGGGCTCAGTCCCGGGCCCCCTCTTGTTTGGCATTTATTTTTCTGAAGTGCAGGCAAACATGGTGGGATTGTGGCTGACAAAATTTGCAGATGACTGCAAACTGGGCACCATAATTGACACTCCATCAGACACAGACATCCTCCAGAAAGGTCTCATAGAAATGGATAACTGGTGCCAGAGCCATGGCCTTAAGCTAAATGCCAAAAAATGTATAGTCATACCCTTTGGGAAAAACAAGGTAACCCCTAATTACCACATAGGTGGTAATCCATTAAACACGGAAGAAGTTATCAGGGACCTGGGGACCCAAGTTGACAGTAACCTCTCTTTTGACGCTCACATTGCCAAAGTGGTTAGGAAGACCTTCTACATTGCCCACCTGATCATGAAGGGATTCACATCCAGATCAGGAGAGGTCATTGTACCCTGTACTCTTCACTTATCAGACCAATGATTGAGTACAACGCCCCATTCGAATGTACCTTACCCGACACCTGCAGCAGTTGGAAAGACCCCAAAAGTTCCTCACCAAAAGGATAAAGGGGCTCAAACATATGTCATACGATGCCCGACTGAAGAAACTCCAGCTCTATTCAGTCGCATACCGTCTGCTCAGAGGTGATCTGTGCCTGACATACAAGGCCATGTCCAACCCGGAATTAATGGACATGCTCCACCTCATAAAATCCAAATCCACCAGAGCCACGAGAGCAAGAGACTTAAACCTCAACACGGATATAAATAGGACGTGCTGGAGGGACAGATTCATCACCCAGAGACTCCCTACACTATGGACCAGAATCCCAGTCCATGTGAGGCAGAGCCCCTCACTGACTCTGTTCAAGAGAAATCTTGACGAGTGGATGGGAGATCGTAGGTTTACCCCGGGAATCATCTCTGTATCACTGCTGGACAGAGGAACAGCAAACTAATGGGTATAGTATTCTCATCCTAAGGGGTGGTGAAAGCCACACACACTCTGGCTAGGCTTATAAATGCCCTAGGGCAGATAGCCTAGTATGAACCTATGAACCTATGATTATGGCCTATAAAATCCTCTATAATCTGGACAATACTCCTGCACTTAAAAATATTATCACCCCCTATAACAATCCTAGACTGCTTCGATCCTCTAACAAACTACTAATTCAGACTAGCAAAATTAATAACACAGCCGGTGATTCTCTCTTTGCAAACTCTGTAAGTAGATCCTGGAACTCCCTTCCAGCTGATATCACCATACTTTCCACCTTAGGTCAATTTAAAACTAGACTCAAACAACATTTGTCACTTAACTGGCTATGTCAATGTATCAAGCCTGGCTAACTCTCTCTAGAATGTGTAAAAATCTGTTAACCAGTTTACTGTGTAATTTAATTTAATCCTGACTTGTGCTCAGGATTAACTGTAACCTGTGGAACTTGTTTAACTTGCTTACTTATGTAATCTCTGTAAATAGTCTGTTTGTAATATGTAATGCTGGTATTACGTAATGCTGTATCTGCTTACCCTTGGAGCTTTTCTTCCTGGGCCTCCGCTGAAAATGGACATGCATCCAGTCGGACTATCCCGGTCAACAAATGTAAAATAAAATAAATAAATAAAAAATTATCACTTGTTACACTATTGCTTCTTGATGATACGTTGTAACTGCTGATTGGCTGCTAGACTATGACTGTTTTACATAATGGTCTGGTTAATATGATTTTATAACGTCTGATGAAGCAGTGTGTGTTTTAACTGTGAAAGTGCTAATGTACTAAATAAATACTAGTTGTTTTTATGATTTTTGTTTTTATTGGATTTGTTAAAAGGAAACGCTCCATTGTTTTTGACTAACTCATACATTTTTTGGACTGGAATTTTACTTCTGAGTAAGTCAGTCATCCTTCTTGCTGTGTTTGTGGCAGTTTCTAACTCCTGTAATGCCAACATACAAATGAAAGTTAACTTTAAATGTATGTTATTAGTTAACCCTGCTCATGTACACCTCTATTGTTTTAGGCAAAAATGTAACATGGAGGAGTGCTAGACCCATGCAGCACCTATTAATGCATACTGGTATACACCTGCATCAGAGCAGAATAACATCTATGAGACCGATGTCTGTGGACAAAAATGCACTGCACAGCAACTCCAGCCAACATATATGTATCAATATTTTACTGTAAATGAACACTTACAGCAAATGTACAATACATGCAAACATCAATTCTTCTTGGGATAGGCTTATATAGGCTCCAGGGCCATTAACCTAGTACACACCTATGAACCTATAAGTAGTGTTGTTTCTGAAGTAGAACTGTTATGTGCTACTTGGACTTGCCTAAACTTACTATGTGAAGTGCAGTACAAAAAAAAAATAATTTAAACATATGAATGAGAGACCAGCAAGTTAGGTAAGTACTGGACAGAATGGGTTAGTATGCAGATATAAGGAACAAGGCCAAACTGTCTAAAGGACAGGTGCTTTATTTCCTCCTAAAGGTTGGTTAATAACTAAAATAGGTGTCTGTTCTTCATGCTTGATTCTACTCCCACCATATTGTGTTTGCCCTGCCTCTATCAGGAAGCATGAGACATAGTTTGAGCACAATCTTTGACTCATGTGATGAGAAGGACACAGGTTTTGATTTTCAATAAACATTATGATACATAGCAGGCTGAGACCTCTCTTAAAAAGGCAGCTTACCTGTCCAGATAGAGTGACAGTTATCAGCAGGGGTTAACCAACTAGCTATGCCTTTCCATGTTGTGGACAGGCTGTGCAGCCCCGCCTGCCTTATGACTAGTACAGATTTATATTCTCAGCATTTTATTTATAAATTTAGTCTGTTAAATCCATTGACCAGGATTGTCCAGCTGAGCAATGCCACATCTTTATCTGAGTCTGCTCCTTCACTTTCATTGAAAGGATTGCCTCTATCACATCTGCTTTGGCACCATCTGACCATATGGACATTAACAATAGTTTTAGGATCCCACTACTACTTCACTTCCTAGAGGTATTTGATACTCCTGACTATGATCAACTCTCAAAATTTACTATGTAGCTTATAACCTGTGGGCTGAAACTTTAACTATCTATGCTGGTTCTGGCCAGTCTCAATGTCCCTTGCCCAGGTTGTGGCTTTCTCACTGAGATCTACAATGTTTCCGTCAGCCATGAAGGAGGCTCTTATCACCCCTATCCTCAAGAAACCATCTTTGGATTCCAATACCTTTGATTGCCAACAACTATATCTAACCGTCCATGTTTTGGAAGAAATGTTATTTAAGAAGGTTGTTTGTATACAACTTGAGGTCTACCTTATAGCCAATGGAGTCATAAATCATTTCTAAACAGGGCAGTGCACTTACTATAGTACTAAAATTGTTATTTGAGTAGCCATTGTTCTACTAATGGCTTAACATCAGCAATATTATCCAGTACTGGTCCTCCTGCTCCTGGATCATTCAGCTGCATTTGATTCCAGTGACAATGACATGCGGATTGAGTGTCTACAAATCTACTGTGGCATCTTTTCGGTGTTGGAATGATTTACTTCTTACATCTTTGTCCATGGTCAGAAGATTTTTGGGGGGTATTTAAACTTTTTCTACATATCCTCTTGATTGTAGAATATCACAGGACTCAGTCTTGGGTCTTCTCCTGTTTCTGTATAAATGCTACCTATCAGAGATCTTATTAGAAAGGAGGGTTAACAGTACTATTGTTCCACTGATGACACCCAGCTCTACCTCTCCTTTCCAAAGGAAGAAATGGCGAGTGTGTATTCCTTCACTAATGTCTTAGAAGACATTCCCTCATGTTTTACTCATAACTGGTTGAAGCTTATCACCTCCAAAACTATGGCCATGGCACTTCATGCTGCCTTCATAGAGTGTTCTGCTCCCTCCCTTACAAATGATACGTATTGTGATGAAAACAGGATTTGAGTTTGTGGACTTTTGCTTGACCCTGAACTGTCAGCTGACATTCCAGGATTAAGTATCTGCTTTTTCAACTTGCAGAATGCATCGAATATCATGCATCTTTTATTTCAAGCTTATCTAGCAGTGGTTGTCCATGTTTTGTCTCATCCTGACTAGACTACTGCAATTTCCTTTTTCTGGAAATTCAAGACACAGAACCTACTGCTTACAGCTGGAACAGAATTTTGCAAACAGGTTACTGACTGGTACTTGACTATACCAACATTTTATGTCTGGCCTATGTAATCTGCAATGGCTCCCAACTCATGACAGAATTATTTTCAAAGTCCTCATGTTAACATACTTGACTACGCATAATATGGGTCTATTGTACCTGTAGTGCCACATTGTCCCTCTTGCAAACCTCTCAACTGCCTTTATTTTAGAGGTACATTCCTATTTTAATACCTTATTTATCTCTGCACAGGATGTCCTTATCTTTGGAGGCATGCCCCTATTCTCAGGCTTCATTTATTCCTTCACACAATTTTCTGAAACCCCGTCATCACATGTGAATTTTGAAACAATCCAGTACACA